>NW_028234410.1:22860122-22862622 GCF_977035675.1 Penaeus japonicus
TTATCAAATTGTCGCCTAAAAGGAAACGTGCTGTAGTTTCTGATGTTATTATATTGCATAAATACATTCATATAAATATATCTGCATTATGTATTTTCTAAAGGGCTGATTTTAAGATAAACGTGTTTTTAGTCCACAGTTTATTACAGTAACCATGTGGTTGTAATTCAAGTACCTTTGATAAATGTAGCATTTTGTTTTACTTTTCCATAAAACATCGTAGATATTATTAATGGGGAGTGTGCTTTGCTCTCGACGCAAAAACGAAACTTCCCTAACTGGCTTGATGCATTTTTTTGTATGTGTGTGTGTGTGTGTGTATGTGTGTGTGTGTGTGTGTGTATGTGTGTGTGTTCTTTCTACTCAAATTAATGTTTGAGTGAGTTCAACCCTTTAAAACCGTGTTAGTATAACCTGCATATTATTTCTTATGCTTCTACTTATGTATACAGGCAGGCAGTATTGCATCATCAACAATCAAACCAACAACATCAGGTCCAACTATAACTAAAATAACAGCATTATTGTGTTGTTGATGATAATAATGGTGATGGTGATGATTTTCATGATAATGATCATATGCAGTGATTAAAATTATTATAAACAGTGCAAAAAGCAACAGTGATAAAGATAATGGTAATAATGATACCAAGATTATCATACAAATGTTGGGGATGATGATGATCATGATAATGATGATAGCAAATGATTATAATGATTATAATGGTGAATATAACATTAATGATAGTGACAATAATAATGATGATAATAATCAAAATAATAATGATAGCAATGATAATAATAATGATAATAACGATCATAATAATAACAATGCCAACGATAATGACAATGATGATAATGAACGCAATGGCAATATCAAAACCAAGAATAACAATAAAGATAATAAGGAAAAGAAAAATAGTCCTTATCAGCGTTCAGTGTTGTCTGATTAAGAAAAAAAACATAATGATAACAATAGTAATAATAACAATGAGGATAAAATGATAATGATAATAAGATTATATCAGTAATAAAATAACAATAACAGTAATAATGATAAGCTAATATAAAAGCTGATAATGATAATAACATCACTTATACAACAGCAACGATAACCTTACATAAACCCCAAATGGATGAATATTCTGAAAATAGCGTACGAATTCCCGGATCAAAACCCGCCACCTCGACAGAAGTATCTCTGCAATGTGGTGGCACCGCGCGGGATTCCTGCCTCACGCGACACTTTCTCTTGGGAGGCTTACATGCTACAAATCTTCGGCGGGAGATGAACAGTCGGATGCTGAATATTCTTTTTATCTCGCGAGCGTGCTCCTAGCCTCTGTCTCTCTGTCTCACACTCTATTTCTTTCTCTTTCTCTTTCTTTCTCTCTGTCTCTGTCTCTCTGTCTTTCTCTCTTTCTTTCTCTTTCTCTTTCTTTCTCTCTGTCTCTGTCTCTCTCTCTCGCTCTCGCTCTCTCTCTCTTTCCCTCTCTCTCTCTCGCTTATCCTCTCTCTCTCTCTCTTTCCACCCTCTCCCTCTTTCCCTCTCTCTCTCTCTTTCCCCCTTTCTCCATCTCTCTCTTTCTTCTATTAGTATCTGTTCTTCCCTCTCTTTTTCCTATTCTCTTCTATCTTTCTCCCGCTCCATGCCATTACAGACAAGGAGACAGAAAAAGAAAGAAAGACAGGGAGATAGCTAGATATATCCCGACCTACGAAAGCCAGCGAGGAAGGTGGGTCGCTCTGCCCAGGTGATAGAGGACAGAAAATTGATCACTCGGTCTGAAAAGGCGAAACGTGGGCGTGTGAGGAGATCCCGAAAGCAGCTGGTACGAAGCTACCTGTTGGGTACGGACAGATGGATAGATGTGTGGATAGGCGTGTGGATAAACAGGTGAGAGAGAGAGAGAAGGAGGAAGGGAGGGAGGGAGAGAGAAAGGTAGATTGGTTGATGGATAACCAAAGAGGTGGATAGACACAAATACTAGATCGACAGACAGAAAAAGCAGACTCGTAGATATATAGACACACAGACAGACTGTGTGATACAGACACAGGGCAATCAGACAAGCTTCGGGGGACAAAACCTACCGTGGGAAACTAACGATTGTGACAATTAATCTTGGCGGATAATTAACGCCGAACGGGCTTGATAGGTAGACAATTAGTGAAATAGTTTGCCGCGAGGAAGCCAACAGCTGATAAAATAATAGGTAAAATAGGGAGTCGCTTAGCAGGTAAGAGGTACGGCTAGATCTTGCGTCCATTTACGTCGCTAAGGAATTGGTGTGCTGATAAAAAGGGAAGAAAAAAGAGGAGGGAAGTGGACCTAGACCAACAGCTGGTGCAATAGGCAAACGGACAGCCCCTGTTAACACAAGGAAGCAGGTGGACGGAACGAGAGTGACAGCTGGCTCAACAGATGGTTGCGTATCCGGAAAACAAAACGGAAATGGAAGTGTGGCCGCCGAATGAGGGCAATTAGCATGTGATGAGA
>NW_028234410.1:22882622-22890122 GCF_977035675.1 Penaeus japonicus
CACATTCGCAGAGAAGAAGAGAGGAATACGGAAAAGGCGACAAAAACAGTAGACATAAACAGACACACACACGGGAGCATTCACGCACACACACATAGACACACACACATACACACACACATACTCATACACATTCAAATACATATACACATACACACACTCACACACACGCGCACACACACACGAGTGCTATCCCGAAGAGAGCCAAAGCAGACAGGCATGCAAGCGGTCACAACAATACCCACTTTCGTTACGTCGCTGTTGAGACTAGCGGCGGCGGCGGCGGGTTGAGAGGGGTGGGGGGGGATGGACAGGGGAAGAGAGGGTAGGGTAGGAGGGGGTTAGACGCGTCATGATCCCAGTCGGTGTATCAGCAATGTCGCCCCCCCCCCCCACTGACTCAGCCTCAGGGGATAGCCACGCCACCAGACTGCCCCGTCCGCAAGATCGGTGGCGGGCAGATGCGGGCAGATGCGGACAGGTGCGGGTAGGCCAAGAGAGAGGGAGAGCGAGCAGAAGGGCAAGTGTGGGTATGAACAGGTGCGGTGATGCCGGCGGGAGAAGGGGGAGGGGAGAGAGAGGGGAGGAGGGAAGGGGGAGGGGAGAGAGGGAGGAGGAGGAGGAGGGAAGGGGTGGTTTAGGGGAAGGGGGGCCAAGTGGTGACTCATACAGGCCAAGGATTGGTTAATGGAGCCCAATGAGTCACTCATTCACCCCCTCTCCCTCTCCCCCATCCCATGACCCCCTCTTGACTCCCCCCACCCCCACCCCAAAACCCCCTTTTACCTTTGGTCTTCGTAACCTTCGTAATTCCGGCACTTCATCTCTGCCCGCAATAAAAAATGTCTTGATGATTATCCGCGACGGAAAAGCTGACTCTGTGTGTATGTGTGTGTGTCTGTGGCGTGTGAGTCTTGTGTTCGTTACCTTTGATTTTTCTAACAGTTTTTCATCTATTCATGTTTTTTTTTTTTTTTTTTTTTTTTTTTTTTTTTTTGAGGGTGGTTGGGTGGGTGGGAGGAAGGATTAAGAGGGAGGGGGTGGGGAGGCGAGGCTTACATGCGTTTTTGAATTGTACTTTTATTCGTTTAGGAACATTTGTTATTTACGTTTTGTAAAAGGGTGCCTGATTTCTGAAAGCTAAGCAAGGGAAAAAGAGAAGAAAAGAGAGAGAGGGAAACGCAAAGGCGATGACACAAACTTATAAACATGTAAGAGAGATAGAGAGAGAGAGATTGAGAGAGAGAGAGAGAGAGAGAGAGAGAGAGAGAGAGAGAGAGAGAGAGAGAGAGAGAGAGAGAGAGAGAGAGAGAGAGAGAGAGAGAGAGAGAGAGAGAGAGATTAATAGATGGATAGATAGATAGAGAGAGAGAGAGAGAGAGAGAGAGAGAGGGAGAAAGAGACCGGGAAAGGGGGAGGACAAAGAGACTTTCGGGCAGCCCCACACAGCGTCATGCATCGATCCTCCGCAACATAAAGGATTACAATATCGCGCGACATGATTAATAGCTGATCTCGGGCGGGCGGACGAAGAGCAGAACCCTCGGAATTCTCGCTTCACTTGATTACGTTCTCGCTGTCAGTCTGCCCTTTCTCTCTCTCGTCTTTATCTCCATGCCTTTATCCTCATGTCTTTATCCCCATGTCTCTCCGTGTCCTTTTCTCTCTCCCCGCCTCCTCATGGTCCTTTCATGGCGTTTCTTGCATGAATTCTTCGTAGGTAGCCACTGCTGCCTGACATATCTCATGGTTTCCTTTATCTGCTCTTTTGTTCCTGACGTATTCACTCCCTCTTACCTCTGGCCTCTCTGTGCCCTCTGTTACATGGCCTCTCCATGCCCGCCGTCCTCTGGCTTCTTCATGCCCTCTATTCTCTCCGTGTCCTCTGTCCTCTGGCTTCTTTGTGCCCGGTGTTTCGTCCTCTTCACACCTCTAACCCCTGGCCTCTCCATTTCCTCTTTCCTCCGGCCTCTCGAAGTCCCCTAACCCCTAGCCTCTCCGTTCTCTCTGATCCTTGGCCTCTCAATACCATATATACCTTTGCCTGTGCCCATGCCCTCTGTTCTTCGGCCTCTCAGTACCCTCTACTCCCTGGTCTGTTCATGCCCTCTGTTCTTCGGCCTTTCAGTACCCTCTATCCCCCGTCTGTTCATGCCCTCTATCCTTAGACCTCTCAGTCCCCTCAATCCCCGGCCCTTCAGCATCCTCTATCCCTTATCCTCTCCGTGCTCTCCGTTCCTTGGCCTCCTTACGACCCCCTGCCTCCTTCCTCTCCAGTGATCCCCTGGTACCTGGTTTAGGGAGTAAGCCAAGTTACCGCGCTCTAATCATATTACTCTGTGACGTTGAGACATGTACGTGCTCTCGCGTCGACGTAATCCCCGGCTCGCTCCCTCTCTCTCTCTCTCTCTCTCTCTCTCTCTCTCTCTCTCTCTCTCTCTCTCTCTCTCTCTCTCTCTCTCTCTCTCTCTCTCTCTCTCTCTCTCTCTCTCTTCTCTCTCTTTCTGTCTCTCTCTCTCTCTCTCTCTCTCTCTCTCTCTCTCTCGTCTCTCTCTCTCTCCTCTCTCCGTCTCTTCTCTCTCTCTCTCTCTCTCTCTCTCTCTCTCTCTCTCTCTCTCCTCTCTCTTCTCTCTCTCTCTCTCTCTCTCTCTCTCTCTCTCTCTCTCTCTCTCTCTCTCTCTCTCTCTCTCTCTCTCTCTCTCTCTCTCTCTCTCTCTCTCTCTCTCTCTCTCTCTCTCTCTCTTTCTCTTGTGAATAGTTATAAAACATAGACGCATGGCATAAACATGGACTAGCATAGTTAAGTAACATAAGATAACGTTAAGCATAGTTGAATAACGAATAACATAATATAACAGAATAACACATCTAGAAAGTAACATTGATAAGTGGCACTTATTAACACAGGCAAACAACAATAAATAACATAGACAAATGACCACAAAATCAAATAGACGAATAGCACGAAATAACATCAAATGAATGAACACAGGCAGAGCAGTCGAAATCGTTGGCAAAGGTACTGCACTGAGTCACCAAGTCGTAAACAAAATCGCCAGGAAAGGAAAAAAAAAAAGTAGAAGTGAATGTGACGCTTTGCCTAGCAAATAATCGCAGGTTAGGGGTGGGGTGAGGGTGAGAGAAGCAAGGCGGGAGGACGTAGGGGAAAGGAGGAGGAGGGGAAAGGGGGGGGGTCTGATATCTGATTATGCTTGCTTTGACTAACGATCTAAGCCTTTGAGTTAAGTGATTTTTTTAATTAGTTCCTTTTTTAATTCTTCCATTTTTTTCTCTTTTTTTCACACCTTTTAAGACGGTCTGGCATCGAGACGTTTTGGTATTTTGCCTTTTGGCGAGGGGGAGGGGGTCGAGTTTGCCTTTTTTTCTTATCTAGTTATGTTTTTTTTGTTTTTTTTTGTGTGTTTTTTTTTTAGGTCGTTTTGTTTTTCTAGTTTTTTTCGTATTTATCATGGGGTTCCTCCAGAGTCGTTGTTATGCTTATCATTATAGTTATGGTTATATTAAAGATACTGTACTATCATTATCATCCTTAGATTCATCCTCATCTTAAACCTCATCGTTTTCAAAATTTTCATCATTCTCTAAGCACCTCCGCAACTAACCAGTCTAACACCTTATCACCGAACACTTCACACAACTTAGGGCGCAGGCGAGTTTCAACACATCCTCGTCCCCCCTTCACCCCTCCCCCCTCTCTGCTTCTCTTCCTCGCTCTCGTTCTCCACATCTCTATCTCTCCCTCTCTCTCTTACTCCGTATACACACACACACACACACACACACACACACACACACACACACACACACACACACACACACACACACACACACACACACACACACACACACACACACACACACACACACACACACACACACACACACACACACACACACACACAAATGCACACACATACACACACACACACACACACAAATGCACACACATACACACACACACACACACAAACTCACACACACACACACACACACACACACACACACACACACACACACATATATATATTATATATATATAATATATATATATATATATATATATATATATATATATATATATATATATATATATTATATATATATGCATTATATGTATGTTATATGTATGTGTGTGTGTGTGTGTGTTTATATATATATATATATATATGTGTTTATATATATATATATATATATATATATATATATATATTTACTTATCTAGCAATCTACCTATCTACTCTGAAAGCAAGGTTTCCATTGGTCTTTTTCTACCTCTCTTTCCTAGGACACTGCCATGCATGGTCGCATTGACTTCAATACCTTATCATTTGTCCACTTATGTTTGTTCTATGAGTGGCTTTTCTATGGAATTGTATATCATAGGCATTTATCATTTTCTGGCATTCTGCATCTAGCGTCCAAGAATCACACCTGTTTGTGGCAATATTCAATGCAATTGCCCCCCTGAATCGTGATTTTTTTTTCTTTCTTTCTTAATTGGGTTTGATTTGCTATCGTAAAAGCGGATTCGATTTTTTTTTCTTTGCATGCATTTCAAGCATTACTATTCTGATACATATTTTTGGCCTACACCCCCTCAAATGATATCTCAGTCATTAAAAGTACACGTTCTCATGACTAAGCCATAACATGACACGAATATATGGTGCGTAGCATCACCGTTTCGAATGCCTGTCACGCCTCTGGGGTTGGCAATAGGTGACAGTGTGGAACCAGGAGGGAAAGAAAAATGGGCATCGGTTTTGGACTGCCCTCTGGTCTGACTTCTCGTCCCCTTGCATTCAGCTTAGTCTTGCGAATGATCAGATCTAATGCCATAGTTGACTATAGCAAGGGCTGTGGGCTATATAGGTGGGAGTGTGGATCCCGCAGGGGGAGGGAAGGGGGAGGGAAAGAGACCATTTAGACACCGGTTTTGGAGTACTCTTCTACCTGAGTTTTCGCCCTCTGACCTTCAGCTTAGTGTCCAGTGAAAGGGAAGAAGTAATGACCGGCACAGAATCAAAACCGCCGTGCGTTAGTTAGCACACGGGACGACACGGTTGAAAGGAGAGGGCCGGGAAGGGTCGGTGTTCGTGCATGATGCCACGAGACACTAAGCTGCACGAGAAACAGTAATTAAAGAGTCTGGGGATAACAGATAGGAGCGCGAGAGGAGATAAATGTAGGAGATAATGTCCCCAGATGGTGCGGGAGGCGTCTGAGGGGGAGATTTAGGAGGTGGCGAGGGGCGCTATTGGGGTTGGAGGGGGTTCATACATGCTGTGCAATGCATACGCAATAGAGGAACTTCTGCATAATCTATCAGTCATACGCTGACACACATGTACGCATCACACACACACACACACACACACACACACACACACACACACACACACACACACACACACACACACACACACACACACACACACACACACACACACACAAGCACAGAATTCACAACTCAGTGACGTCGACACAACTTACTCTAGTGTCCAAGCAGACACTTTAGCACCTAACCAATCTAGCACCTTATCACCGAACGGATCACACAACTTAGGGCGCAGGCGAGTTACAACACCTCCTTCTCCCCCCCCCCTCTCTCTCTCTCTCTC
Organism: Penaeus japonicus; assembly: GCF_977035675.1. NCBI lineage: Eukaryota > Metazoa > Arthropoda > Malacostraca > Decapoda > Penaeidae > Penaeus > Penaeus japonicus. The sequence goes on from NW_028234410.1 coordinate 22,888,265, forward strand.
TCTCTCTCTCTCTCTCTCTCTCTCTCTCTCTCCCCCCTCCTTTTCTTCTTTTTCTTCCTCCTCTCCTCTCTCCCCTCTCTCTCTCTCTCTCTCCTCTCCTTTTCCCTCTTCTTCTCCTTCTCCTCTCCTTTCCTTCTCCCTCTCTCTTCCTCTCCGTCTCCCTCTCCCTCTCCCTCTCCCTCTCCCTCTCCCTTTCCCTCTTCCTATATCTCTCTCTCTCTCTCCTTCTCCCTCTCCTTTTAACTCTCCCTCTCCCTCTCCCTATCCTCTCCCTATATCTATATATATATATATATATATTTATATATACTATATATATATTATATATATTTATATATTTTATCCCTTCACCTCTATATCCTCACCCTCATCCCTCTTCCTCTCCTCTTCCCTTCTCCCTCTCCCTCTCCCTCTCCTTCTCCCTCTCCCTCTCCTTCTCCCTCTCCCTCTCCCTCTCCCTCTCCCTCTCTCTCCCCCTCCTTCCCTCTCCCTCTCCTTCACCCTCCCCCTCCCTCTCCCTCTCTCTGCCTCTCCCTCTCCTTCTCCCTTCCTCTCCCTCTCCTTCTCCCTCTCCCTCTCCCTCTCCCTCTCCCTCTCCCTCTCCCTCTCTCTCTCCCTTTCCCAGTCCTTCTCCCTTTCCCAGTCCCTCTCCCTCTCCTTCTCCCTCTCCCTCTCCCTCCCCCTCTCCCTCTCCCACTCCCCCTCTATCTCTCTTTCTCATATCCTTCCCCTCTCTCTCCATCTTCCATCATCCCCGCAAAAGACGAAAGGCCGACACTAGAAAAAAAGGACAAACTAAAATTCAAGAGCGCTTAAGGTCGATCTACACATCCACTTCAACCAGGATTCTCGACCATGCTGCTATACGAAGAAGGCCGTTGTTGCCATTGACTTATTTTATGGTGAAAATGCGTTAGCAGGTATGGTCGCCACACTTAGCCTTGTGCCAATAGTTGAATGCTCTCTTTTTTATTGATTTCTTTTATTATCGACTTTATTTATTCATCTGTTTATTTACTTTTTGATGATTTACTTATTCGTTTGTTAAAATTATTGTTATTATTATCATTATTGTTATTATTGTTATCATTAGTAATAGTAGTAGTAGTTGTTGTGATAGTGGTATTTCTATCATTGTAGTGTTATTAATATTATCCTTATTATTATCATTATTACTGCTACATTTATCATCATTATCATTTATAATTATTACTATCATTATTGTTATTGTTATCATTATTACAATCATCATTATGATTACTATCATTATTATTATTAATACTATTATTACTTTTTTTGTGGAGACGCGCATTTATTCTTTAAAATCTTATTTAGATAACTGGCGTGTGAATTTACATCTGCGTTGCCCAAGATAGCATTTTTATTTGCTTGACATTGCAGTTTGTTGATGCACTGTCTTCAGCATGCAGTCTTTTTTTACAAATTTGTGTTTTTATTGAGGGAGAAGTCGACTCAGGCACAGGCATAAAGAGTATTAAGAAGAGAGAGAGAGGAGAGATACGAGAGAGAGGGATAGATGAATAGAGAGAAGGAGAGCTGGAAAGAGATATGTGAAGACAGAAAGATGGATATATGTATGTGTGTATATATATACATATATATATATATATATATATATATATATATATATATATATATATATATACATATATAGTATATAATAGAAAAAAAAAAAAAAAAGATAGATAGATATATATATATATACATATATATATATATATATATATATATATATATTATATATATATATATATATTATATATATATATATATATTATATATATAATATATATTATATATATATATATATATATATATTATATATATATATATATAT
>NW_028234410.1:22895122-22897622 GCF_977035675.1 Penaeus japonicus
AAGACTTTTTTTTTATTGTCTTCTCGCGAAGGCCGTGGCGAGGGAGGAGTGGAACTGCCAGTCCCAGAGTGATGTCAAGAACCGGCGGACGACAACCTCATACAACAAAAAATAAGAAAGAAGTGATTAAAGATGAGAGAGAGCGAATGAGAGTGAGAGAGACAGTTTGACAGCTCAAGAAACAACGAGATATAGAGGGAAAGAGAGCAAGGAGAGAAAAGGAGGAAGACAGAGATATCGAAGAAAAGGAGTAACAAACATACACACACACACACACACACACACACACACACACACACACACACACACACACACACACACACACACACACACACACACACACACACACACACACACACACACACACACACACACACACACACACACACACACACACACACACGGCACACGAACACATACATACAGGCACACACAAACACGTACACACGCACATACACATACACACACAGAAAACTCACATTTGCATAGCTCTGCGCGCCCCGAGTAAACAAAAGGAAATCAAAGTCTGCGAAGATACCTGAGTCATTGTCAAACTTTGCTCGCAGTAGCCAGCTAAGAGCGAGTTCTTCTGGCGTCTGTCTGTGTGTATGACTCACCGCATGAATAATAATGGCCGAGTGCATCGAGGGAAGATCGAGAAGTTTAATGTGTCCCACACGATGCCGAGGTTGATTGATTGAACAGCCGACTGCAACAATTATGTTTATGCTAATCGGTTTTATGCTAATAGGATTCCTTGGCGAGAGAAAGGCAGCGGTTGTGCAGCAGCAGAATACATTCACGCTGCGTTCATTTGGCCGAGGAACGAAGTACCGTTGAAACCAATCATAATGTTAGGGCCAAGAATAGTGTACGGAGTTACGGTATCATTTCTTGTCAGGGATTGGTACCGTGTTTGGACATAATATAATATTTGCTGCCGGCTTGGCATCGCTGCTGCTGCTCAATAGACTCGCCTGATGTAGCCGGGAACTCAAATATTTGGCCTCGTCCATCATGAGGCATAAAGGACAGCAAAACTTCCTCCAAACCTGGATTGCATTGGTCAGAAAACAGACAGACTCACTGTATATGTTAAGCCAACGTGTGTATGTGTATGTCTTAGCATGCATGGTATATATTTTTATGTAGTTATAATTTTTTTGTGTTTGAGAAGTTTGATTTTGGTTGTTTTATCTATCTGTTTAGATGTTTGATTTATATGAATCTTATAAACCTTGTAGTTACAGAAAAGGGACTCCATAATCTGCTGTTTAGCTTTTCGGAGACACAAATAGCACGAATTCAAGGCAGACATACAAATGTAATCATTTCGTTGTTTTATTTGGCGTACAGAAGAGCGTGTCCTTTTACAGTCGGAGCAAATATTGTGCCGAAATAGATTTGTAACAAAATATCAGTCGGAGGCCATTGTATTGGATACGTTTTATTCCTTAATTGAAAATCGTTAACCTGAACGACAACCGATTTACACAAATGACTGTCATGGTGATAACTAATACTATATCCAAATAACTCTCAAAACTCCCTTATGTCTAACCACTGAACAGAACTATGACTTAACCTAACAACTTAAACGCTTAGTCTAAGCCTTTCGGCCTAGCCTTTCAGCTTTGTGATAATTAATACATCATCCCCCAAATTCCTTCGCTTGCATCTAGCTAATGCCTGTTACGTCATCACCAATTACGAGCTGTGTGTGTTTACCGAATTCTGCTTGTTTACTCTCGTTTCTTTGCGTGTGCACGAGACTTGCCTTTGGGTAATCTCACGTCAGTCTTTTAAGAAAAGGAACATCGAAGTATTTTGAGCCAATTTCGAGGGTGTAAGGCGTACCGAACGTACCGTGGAAGATGGTACAATGGTACACGGTACTCTCCCTCCCGCGTTGCTTGGTCTCTGGAGAATTCTTGACTTAATTTCCGGCTGTTCTTGGCCGCTCTCTCCGCGTGCCTTACTTCGTTATGTAACTCTGGTGAGCTCTCTGTTTTACGGTCTTTTGGCCTTTTGTTGCTGTCGTTGTAAGGAATTTGTTTTTCGCATACATACATACATACACACACTCATACACACATACACAGACACACACACACACACACACACACACACACACACACACACACACACACACACACACACACACACGCACAAATATATATATATATATATATATATATATATATATATATATATATATATATATATATATATATATATATGTATGTATGTATATTATTATATATATATATATATATATATATATTATATATATATGGTATATATATATATTATATACATACATACATATATATATGTATGTATATATATATATATATATATATATATATGTGTGTGTGTGTGTGTGTGTGTGTGTGTGTGTGTGTGTGTGTGTGTGGATATTTATATACATATATATACATATCGAAGTCACGAGGGAAATTCTCTTGTGTTTAATTAACTTGAAGCGTCGTGCCCCCCT
>NW_028234410.1:22902622-22907622 GCF_977035675.1 Penaeus japonicus
GAGGGAGAGAAGAGAGAGAGAGAATAGGGCAGGGTTGGTTGGGGGTCGGGGGTGGGGTGGGTGGGATAGGAATAGGGAAAGAGATATTGAAAAAAGAGGAAAGGCTGGGGAGTCAGGAGGGAGGGGTGGGGAAGGAGGGGGATGGGAGGTAAGAGGGAAGAGGAAAGAGAGGAACAGAGGAGGTGTTTTGATGGGGGAGAAGGAGGGCTCTGGAATGAAGGGGGGATGAGAGAGGGGGTGGGGGGGAGTCGGTGAGTGAGTGAAAAGCTGTCTAGGGTCAGGGACAAGGGTCAGGCTCAGGGCAAAGATTGCTGTTGCACATGTTGCAGTGCATGTAGGGAATTTCTCCTCGGTGGCGCCGCCGACCCCGCTGGAACGCGCAGTCACTCACCATAGGGAGCTGAAGCCAACCTGTCTAATCAGTTTATGGTTCATTTGCCAAGAACTTTTTCGTTGCATTTGTTTATTTAGAGGATGTGTCATTTGCTTGTTTTTCTTTGTTTACTGAGGCCGTCTGTTTATTCACTGAACATGTCATTAACTAAACTTGTTGAATGATTCTCCTGTTTTTTATTTGTTACTTGGTTTATTATATTTTCTTCTATATAAATTGCATTCATTGTTTATTACCAATCAATGTTGCTCTACAGCTGATTTGATATAATAACGCTGGCATGATAGTTCTTAGTATTGGTATATTGCCAATGATTGTCATAACACTGGCGGTCATAACCAACGCTATTGATGAGGCTGGTGTTGCTGATGGTGATGATAATGATAATTGTGATTTTCAGTGCTATGGCTAATGAGGGGGGGGAGAAGGATAATGAGAATGGTAAACATGAACCTACAGTCATTATTGATGTTCATGATGATAATATTAATGAAATGATAATGATAACAGTGATGATGATGATGATAATAACAATAATAGTAATGATGATGATAATGATAAATGAGGTAATGATAATATTGTGATGATAATTATGATAACAGCCATAACACAATAGCAATGACAATTGCAAAGATAATAGTGATGATAATGATAACATAATTACAAAACTGATTCCAACAATATTGATAACTAAGCATTACAATAATGGATCGATGGATTGTCAATGGGACACTTTTTTTCTTTCAAAGTCTTCCCTTATTTTTCTTTTCCATTTTCTTTTCGTCCCCAAAATTAAACCGCGAGGGATGGCGTGAGAGGTCAGGTCATTTCGCATATCCTTCGCCAAAATAAATAATATTCCAAACAGTTTAAATCACGGACAAAGTTCTAAACTCATTAGCGAAGTTGTAGAGAGAGAAAAATAAGAGCATCTTCGCGGCGGAAATGTTTATGGAGTTTATTGAAGACGTGATCAGGAAAAAATACGTTATGAATGGCGAGGGCCATGCGCGTGGATCATTTGCAACGGGGCTATAAACTCTTCCATGATGCTGCAGGATGTCATGCACTCTTACCTCTCTCCTCGTTCTTCTCTTTCTCTCTTTCTCGTCTCACTCTACTTTCTCTCTCTCTGTCTCTCTCTCTCACTCTTGCTCTTTCTCTCTCTCTCTCTCTCTCTCTCTTTCTCCCTCCCTCTCTCCCTCGTTCTCTCTCTCTCTCTCTCTCTCTCTCTCTCTCTCTCTCTCTCTCTCTCTCTCTCTCTCTCTCTCTCTCTCTCTCTCTCTCTTCTCTCTCTCTCTCTCTCTCTTTCTCTCTCTCTCTCTTTCTCTCTCTCTCTCTTTCTCTCTCTCTCTCTCTCTCTCTCTCTCTCTCTCTCTCTCTCTCTCTCTCTCTCTCTCTCTCTCTCTCTCTCTCTCTCTCTCTTTCTCTCCCTTTCTCCTCTTTCTCTCCTCTCTTCTCCCTCTCTTCTCCTCTCTTCGATACACTACCACCATCCTCCCCCCTCCACCATCCCACCGAGCTGCCCGGAGGAGGTATGGCAGGGGAGTGGGGGTGAGGGGGGTGGGGGAGGAGGAAGGGTTCCGGCTAATGCACATCTCGCCCTGTATAAGGCAATATATTGATGTGGTCACGGGCGCGGACACAAAATGCTGTTGACTCCCCTTAGCGAATGGCCGGGGGTCTATTGACTTCTACTGCCTAGGTTGAGCATCAATGGAGCCATGATTTTTTTTTTTTCTTCTTCTTCTTTTTTTTCCTTTTTTTTCCTTTTGTGAATGTCTGATGCATAATGAAATTGTCTTCGGGCCTCCCACGCGCACCTCGTTTGATATAATTTATTGCACTGGGGGGAGGGGGGAGGGGGGGAGTTGGGTTATCTTTCTCTTCTTATAAAGAGGAAAAAAAAGAAAGAAACGGCAGATACACGGTTAGAAGGGAATGGGGGGGGGGTATATTTCCATTTTATTACCCTCCTCTTCCTCTTATTCCCTATTTCTCCTTTCTTACGCCCCCTCCATCCTCCTCCCTCTCGATCTTTTCATTTCTATGCTTTGAGACTTCCTTTCATCCATTAAATCTGGCGTTTATTTAATGATTGTTTATAAGCAAAGAGCGCGTCTGAGCCCGACTTGGAGTTGAGAATCGCCCCCCCCTCCCCCCCCCCTACACCAGATAAGATTATCGGGCCAGAGATATCAGCGATGGATTCGAAAATGGGTGCTTTGGCGAAGGAGAATATCTTTTGAATGTCTTCGCCTGAGAAAACTATACGAAAAGGGAGAGAAATAAGGAGAAAGAGAAGGAGGAAGGATATTCGTTTCTCGGGAGAAGGAGGTAGAAGGGGGAAAAAGTCTATAAGCAATACGAAGAGAGAAAGAAGAAAGGGATAAAAACGAAAAGGAGAGATATTCGTTCCTCGTAAGAAAAAAAAATGAAAAGAAGAAAAAAAAAACGCAAGCAGAAAGAAAAAAAATAAGGAGAAAAAATGAGCCATTCGTTCGTTCTTGAGTGAAGCTGATTCGGCCGTTCCCGCTTCGAGCGTTCCCGGACCGCGTCTCTTGAGCCCATTTTTGGCCACGGGGTTTTTGACTCGTGATTCCCGATGATTTATGATGATTCGTCCCCGCTTCCCGCTCCCCCACCACCTTCCCTTCCTCACTCCTCCCCTCTCCTCTCCTCTCCCCCTTCCTCTTTCCCTTTCCTCGCCCCGCACCTCCACCTCTTCCCCTTACCCCCCCCTCTCCCCTCCGCTTCTCCGAGGGGCCTTGTCGTCTTTGCGGGAGATCGGGATTGAAGTCTGCCAATATCCATTTTAATGCTTCATTTGCAAAGTGGTGTTGGCAAAAAATATGAATGAAAATGAAGAGAGAGGACGGAGGGAGGGAAGAGAGAGGGAGAAAGAGAGAGAGAGAGAGAGAGAGAGAGAGAGAGAGAGAGAGAGAGAACAAAATTATAGAAAAAAAGAGATGAAAATTCTAAAAAAGCGAGAGATATTCAAGAAATGATTTATCGGCGACAACGAATCCGGTTGTAATTGGCAGCTGATATCGCGATGGCGGAGTAGCAATTACCGGTTGGTCTTGTCGAGAGCAACTCCGTAAATGTCTTCTGCGCGGCACTTAACTTGGCCGAGGCTTTATGTTGGCGAGGTCGGGCCAATTGGACCGTTTCGAAGCGATAATTATCGGCGTCTGAGGCATAATTCATCTCTCTTTCTCCATTGTGTGTGTTTATTCTTTTTTTCACGTCGCTTTGTCTCTTTTCGTGTTCTTTTTCTTCATCTCTTGCGTTTTTTCCGACTTCTATTCATCTTTTTTTTTTATTCAGCTTCCAAGTCTCCAGAGCAACAGGAGTCACGAGGCTGCTTCTCGTCAAGTTCCCTGCTGGACGAAGATGAAGTAATTCCGGGTGACGTTGTCGAGTATCTGTTGCTCCTCCAGTCGACTTGATTGAGTCGATACCGAGCAATATCGAACGCCCATTCCATCAACGAGAACAATTCTGCTTGAAGTTCTCAAAGCACTTAGCGGCCTTCTTTGATTGGTGCATTTAACCCGCCCCAAGGGGAAAGTTTGCAGTATTAGGCTGATGCCATTCTCCTCCGGACCTGGGTGCAGAAAGGTAATTCTTTTCGAGGAAAATTAATCTCCTGTTGGATTAGTTATGGAACGTCGATCTGATTCGTTTCAATATATCATTCTGGTTGGAAATATTATTAAAATGTCTGATACCTGACAGACTGGATTTGCGTTCTAATAAGGGTCGAAGGCAAAAGAAAAGAGAACTCATTACATAGCGGTGATGCTAATGCGTTGATTGAACCGAGACAGATAAGGCGTGAATGATGAATGAGACATTGGTATCTTTATATCTTATGAAGCTCTTCAAGTTCACATCAAAGTGATATGTTACATAACAGAACTAACAGGTACTGTACTTTTAAACAAGTACAAGAACAAGCTCAGAGTTTCATATAAAAACATAGACTCAGTTTTCCATGTAAACAGACAGAGACAGTCACTGTAAATAGACAGATTCGATTTCTTAGATAAGAAGCTAAGTCTAAACAGTCTGACTTTTTTATACCACATTAAGAAAGAGAAATAGTCCCTAAACAGACAGGTTCGGTTTCCCTCGTCTAACAGACTGAAGTCGCCAGGGACAGGCAGAGAAGCAGGGCGTCTCCCCGTCACACACACAGCTCTATCAAGATACAGACGTGTGATCGACGCCGCGATTCCTGCCTGCAATCACTCTCCTTCTCCATCTCGTTGTCTGACGATTGTGCTTGGAGGCAGGGTGATGGATGGGGGGAGGAATGATTCTGACCTTACAGCCGTCCTGAGTCATGGCGGGATACCTAATAAAAAGGCTATTTCGTGTGTGTGTGTGTCGGGGGGGTGTAGGGGCTTTGCGATGACCCCAGTACGACTTCACACATCTCGTCGTCGTCATTGAGTCTAAGCAGTAGCACCAAATCAACTCCCGAAATTATTTTTATCTTTTCTTTCTCTTTCTTCAGTTTCCGGCCTTTCAGAAATTCTTTCCCTGCCGAGCCCACACTTTCTCCTTGTTATACGTACATTCAGGAAACCCACACTTT
>NW_028234410.1:22917622-22920122 GCF_977035675.1 Penaeus japonicus
TCTTATCCTACTGCAACTCTTTCTTCTCCTTCTTCTTCTTCTTTTTCTTCTTTTTCTTCTTCTCCTCCACCTCCTCCTCCTCTTCCTTCTTCTCGAGCTCTTCCTCTTCATCTTCCTCGTCATCATCCTCTCCCTTCTCCTCCTCCTCCTCCTCCTCTTCTTCTTCTTCCTATTCTTCTTCCTATTCTTCTTCTCCCTCTTCCTCTTCCTCTTCCTCTCCTCTTCCTCCTCCTCCTCCTCCTCTTCTTACCCCTCTTTTTCTTCCTCTTCTTCCCCCCTCTTCCTCCTCCTCCGCTTTAAATTGGCTCATTTAGAGTAAACTGTGATGTATTGCCTCTATCCATTTAACAGCCGGTACACAAAATGTTCGAGAATTTATATGTTTGCTCAAACTTCTATTTTCACTTAGTCTGGTATTTCGACTTTAAATGGTAAACGAGAATACCTGGTATACATATTTTGAGAATACCCTTTATAGATGTATTTCTACACCATAGACATTCAATTCGTTTATACCTACAGTAGATACGTCCACAAAATTTAGTTTTATAATAAATGCATTTACATGACCTTCACAAAAAAGGCGTTTTTCTTTAGCTAGAAAAAAAATCGTCAGTTAGTTCCAGGCAAACATTTCGTTAGTTATTGCATTTTGTTAGTTGTGTTATTTCCAAGCAAACTGTTTTTCGTCATTCCGTCGTTGTTGTATTTCTCTTGGTTAGTTCCATGCATGTATTTCGCTAATTCGCTAGCTTTTTTTTCTCTCTCTAGGCTAGTTCCATGCATACATTTCGCTAGTTCGCTATGTTGTTGTTTTTTATTATTTCTCTAGGCTAGTTCCATGCATACATTTCGCTAGTTCGCTAGTCTTTGTATTTCTCTAGGCTAGTTCCATGCATACATTTCGCTAGTTCGCTAGTCTTTGTATTTCTCTAGGCTAGTTCCATGCATACATTTCGCTAGTTCGCTAGTCTTTGTATTTCTCTAGGCTAGTTCCATGCATACATTTCGATAGTTCGCTAGTCTTTGTATTTCTCTAGGCTAGTTCCATGCATACATTTCGATAGTTCGCTATGTTTTTGTTTTTTTTTTTATTATTATTATTTCTCTAGGCTAGTTCCATGCAAACATTTCAATAGTTCGCTAGTTTTTGTATTTCTCTAGGCTAGTTCCACGCATGCATTTCGATAGTTCGCTATGTTTTTTTTTTTTATTATTTCTCTTGGCTACTTCCATGCATACATGTTTTTTTTTTTATTATTTCTGTCGGCTACTTCCATGCATGCATTTCGATAGTTCGTTAGTTTTTGTATTTCTCTAGGCTAGTTCCATACAAACATTTTGATAGTTCGCTAGTTTTTTTATGTCTTTAGGCTAGTTCCATGCATAAATTTCAATAGCCCGCAAGGTATTGTATTTCTTCACGTTAGTCTCAGACAAACAAACACATATGAAAAAAAGTGTAATCTTGTAGAGCAATAGCCTCGGTCGTGCCGCTACAACGCTGAGGCGGATTACTCTAAAGAGGATCATAAATTAATCAGATTTCCCCTACTTCCCCCCCCCCCTCCCCCATCTTTCTCTCTTTTTATCCCATCCCTATACCCTACCTACCCCCTCCCCATCTCCTTCTTTCTTCCACTTCGCCATACCCTTCCTTCCCATCATGGATGCTCTCTCTCTCTCTCTCTCTCTCTCTCTCTCTCTCTCTCTCTCTCTCTCTCTCTCTCTCTCTCTCTCTCTCTCTCTCTCTCTCTCTCTCTCCATCTATCTACCTATTCATTAATATATCTTTAGCGTCTTTCCTTCCTTCCCATTTCTTGCCTCTTTCTCTATCTATTTTTCTCTCTCTCTCTCTCTCTCTCTCTCTCTCTCTCTCTCTCTCTCTCTTCTCTTTATTTCCCTCCCTTCTTCTCTTTGCCTTTATCTCCCCCTCTTTACTTCACCTTTTCATCATATCCTTCTCTCCCATTCAACATCTTCCTCCTTCCCTTTCCCTTTGTTTCATATCCCTTCTTCATTTCTCTTCTCTTTTAGCGTGAAGTAAACTAAGTATCCGTCACGCCTTATTAGAATATTTGTTAAGTCATAATGAGGATATGATGTGTCACTCTTGCTGATGTATTTTCTTCCTCATCTTCATCCTTATCCTACTCATTCTCTTCTTCCTCCTTCCCCCCCCCCCCCCCATCATCATCGTTTATTTTCACATCATATTATCGTAATCATTGTTGTTATTATTGTCATCATTAATTTTATCCTCATTATTATTATCATAATCATTGTTGTTATTATTATTATCATTATTTTCATCATCATTATTGTTATTTTCATAATCATTATCATTATTATTATCATGATTATCATTATCCTTGTTATAAAATTGTTTTATTATTATTTTTGTATGATTATGATTATCATTATCTTCTGCCAGTTCGCTTCCTAAGTCTTATTCAATAATATTTTTTTTTTCTCTCCCTCTCGTCCTTTCTCTTCTGTT
>NW_028234410.1:22925122-22937436 GCF_977035675.1 Penaeus japonicus
TATTTTACGTCATCCCGCGATGTGAATAGTTTCATTGTCGTTAGAGACTACTGTTATATTATCATTTTTATATTTTTCTGTATATCATCTAACTTATTTTCATATATCTTTGTATATAGTTTGGTATAATTCTTGATATATATCATTCTTTGATGATTAAAGAAATAATCACTTTGTTATTGAATGTCGATAAACTAAATGAAAAATAAACTACACATAGATACACAGATACACATTTATACACACATTTATACACACACGTGCGAAAATCAATGCGCATACCTACCTATACCCACACATACATAAACCAGTACAGCATGCAAAGTTATCCGTTGATTAGCACCAAAACAGAAATGTGTCAATGTAAAATAGAAATGCATTAGTGAAGGGACCCGAGAGAACACAGAAAATAATCCATTGAGTTCGGAAGAACACGCAAGGAGAGGAGCCGAAATATGTCACTGAAAGAACAAGAATTGAACACGAACAAAATGTTAGGGAACGAAAATAATTGTAATCTATTGTAGTTTGAGAGCAAGAACACGAACAAGGAGCACTTACCATCTACCACACACACACACACACACACACACACACACACACACACACACACACACACACACACACACACACACACACACACACACACACACACACACACACATATATATACATACACACACACACACAAACACACACACACACACACACACACACACACACACACACACACACACACACACACACACACACACACACACACACACACACACACACACACACACACACACACACACACACACACACACACACACACACACACACACACACACACACGACACGACACGAGAACATCCCAAGAACGCGAAGACGAATGAGCGAGGCGCGAGCGAGCGAATAAGGAAAACCTCACGAAAAAAAGGGGGGTGGGGGGGGAGGTAACCAAGTCGGATCTTTAGCTTAAGACGTTTATCTGTGACGCCTCACGACACCTATCGAGACGTTCCGGCGAAAGCGGGTGTTTCCTTTATTCCTTGATCTATTTTTATCCGCTTATGGATATGCTCCCCTTAGCGCCCTTGGGGGCTGGTGGAGGGGGGGAGGGGAGAGGGGAGATTGGAGTTGGGGGAGGGGGATGGGGAGTGCATAGGGATGTCGATATTTTGTTTGGGGAGTTTTTTTTTGTTTTTGTTTTTTTTGGGGGGAGGGTCTTTGGCTCTTTTTGTTTGCTGTTGTTGTTGTTTTCTTTTGTGGTGTTGGTATTAGCCGAGGCTGTTGTTGGTTTTACTATCACTACCATCAGTAGATCATTTGTAGCAATAGTAGTAATAGTAGTAGTAGTAGTAGGAGCACTAGTAGTAAAGGTGGCAGTAGCTGTAGTAGTAGTAGTAGTAGTAGCATTAGTACCATCATCCTTATTACTATCACTATGATTACTATTATCATAATAGAAATAATAATTCTTATTATCCTATTCTTCCCTCCGTGCCCTCTTCCTCCCAGACGATCCGGTTCGAGCGGTCTCGGGGGTCAGCGCTCTCGTAACACTCGTAACTCGCTCGTCCTTTCGAGATTCGGCGAAGGGGGCGGGGGCGTGTTCTCGGGTTCCCTCGCCCGCTTTGGGTCGACACGCATGGCCGCCGCTGCCCCCACTTCTCCCTCCCCCCCCTTGTAGACACGCCCTCTTTTCCTTGTTATCTGGGTCTTGGGTGAAGCGGGTGTCAGAAGGTGGTGGTAGCGGGTGTTCATGGGTACCAAGAGGTGTCAGCATATGTCGCCAGGTGTTAGTAGGTGTCACGGCCTTGGCAGGTGTGACTAGCTGTCATCGATTGTTGCTAAATGTCTGTAGGTGTCACCAGATGTCAGCAGTTGCCACCAGGTGTCATCGGGTGTTGCAGGTGCCACAAGCTTTCATAAAGTGTCGCCAGATGCCTGTAGGTGTCCCCAGATGTCAGCATCTGCTATCATTTGTCACCAGGTGTTAGCAGGTGTCACTAGGTGCCCCGCCCTAGTCGTGCTTGTTTATAGAGGGTCGTATAGGGAAACGATCGTGGTATTTTTACATGGTCGACGACACAGTGTAAAGAAATGCACTTGGTGCCTCTGAGTGCCAGGGAGTGCTCTATCGTATCTAACCATATGGAAGGAACCTTTTATGCGAGACAATGCACACAACTCCCTTTTGTCGACGCCCACTGAGCCTTTCGGTGCTTGTCCTTAAAGCGATTTATAACAAGCAAAAGCACGAGAGGAACCAGTTATAATCAGGGTATTAACTCTCCTGCACGACTTGTTGCTTTGAAGACCAGGAGACGATGCAGATGATTTCGCCTCAACCGATGAATATCCGATTATTGATTTTAATTCCCATCTTATCCGGGATATTAGCGAGATTTCACAGTACGTTAAAGGAGTTTGAATATCTCGTATACCACTTTTTTCTTGTTTCATTTTCTTTTTTTCTACTCTTTCTCCCTCGCTTTACTTTTTTTCTTCTTTTTTTTTTCTTTTTTTTTTCTTCTTTTTTTGTTTGCCCCTAAATTATGGCGCGTGATATCTCGGATCTTAAATTGGCTTATCAGATTGCGGGTTATCAGATTAGAGCGCCATGCAGTGTGTGTTGATGAGTATGAAGCCACATAGAGGAACAGAGCAAAGAATGCAACTAGAGCGAGTAGAAGTATTTGAAAACCGGGTCAGCGAAGAAGTAGACAAGACCAGAGTACCCGACCCGTTTCTGAAGTGCCTGTCTGTGAAGTGCCCAGCCCGGATAGGAGTCGGGCTCAACAGACCGGAAATTCAGCAACAGGACACACAAACAGCCGTCTGGGTGCTGGCGGCGCAACAGGGCGGACGAACTAGCGATCATGACGATAATCTGCGGAGATCAGTTGCCAAGCACGTAGTTTGCCGCCCCGATTATACAGCGAGGGAGGTGGTCAGTCTGCCGTGAAAGAAAAAATAAAAGGAAAATGTGTATGCGCGAGGGATAGGGAGAGAGAGAGAGAGAGAATACGAGAGATAATGGAAGAGAGAGAGGGGAGGTAGAGGGAGAGTGAGGGTGTGAAGGGAGATAGGGTCAGAGGGAAGTAGAGGAAGAGGAAAATAGACAGATAAATAGTCAGATAGATAAGTCAGATAGAGAGGAGGGGGAGGCAGAGAGAACGAGAGAGACGGATATAAAACAGAGAATACGGAAGCAAGAGAAAGGTTTTAAAAGAAAGAGAAACAGAGAAGAGTGAGCAAGAGAGAGAGAGAGAGAGAGAGAGAGAGAGAGAGAGAGAGAGAGAGAGAGAGAGAGAGAGAGAGAGAGAGAGAGAGAGAGAAAGAGAAAGAGAAAGAGAAAGAGAAAGAGAGAGAGAGAGAGAGAGAGGGGGGAGGGAGGGATGGATGGATAGATAGATAGATAGAGAGAGAGAGAGAGAGAGAGAGAGAGAAAGAGAGAGAGAGAGAGAGAGAGAGAGAGAGAGAGAGAGAGAGAGAGAGAGAGAGAGAGAGAGAGAGAGAGAGAGAGAGAGAGAGAGAGAGAGGGATAGACAGTCAGAGAGAGAGAGAGAGAGAGAGAGAGAGCAGCATCACCCAACCGACATTATCTCAATCAGAGAGAGAGAAAGAAAGAGAGAGAGGGGGGGGGAGAGGAAGAGAAAGAGAAAGAAAAAGAAAAAGTAAGAGAGAGAGAGAGAGAGAGAGAGAGGGTGGGGGGAAGAGAAAGAGTAAGCAAGAGAAAGAGAGAGAGAGAGAGAGTGAGGAGTGAGAGAGAGAGAGAGAGAGAGAGAGAGAGAGAGAGAGAGAGAGAGGAAGAGAAAGAGAAAAAGAGTAAGAGAGAGAGAGAGAGACAGAGAGAGAGAGAGAGAGAGAGAGAGAGAGAGAGAGAGAGAGAGAGAGAGAGAAAGAAAGAGAGAGAGAGAGAGAGAGAGAGAGAGAGAAAGAAAGAGAGAGAGAGAGAGAGAGAGAGAGAAAGAAAGAGAGAGAGAGAGAAGAGGCGATAGCTATTTAACCAGGTTATAAGCCAAGGCTGTAGATTAACAGGTACTCCGCGATGCAAGATGCACACCCATGTGCAAAAGGCAGAGAGCGTTGAGGCGAGCGTGGGCGCGGCATCCAAAATCGGCAGGGCGCCCACACCGCCGGAGACATCAACACGCATCCGAGCAGACAGGACAAGGAGGCGAAAACGACGGACACGCGACGACTGGAGAAAGCACGAGATCCACCTTCCTCCCCTCTCCTCCCCTCCCCCTACACAGAGGGGAAGAGGGGGGGGAGAGGTAGTACTCGACACGTCTGAGAGACAAGAGAACATTAGCTCTTTGGGCTTGAACACCCCCTCTCCCCTCTCCCCCCTTCCCCTCACCTCCTCTCCGCCAGCTAGTTTCCTCGCCCCGTTACGACCTGGTGGAACGGAATTAGCTGCAGGTCGTGTTCGGGATAGACGGAATAGGGATACGGAAGTAGGGATGAAGGATGAGAGAATGGGATAGGATAGGATAGGATAGGATAGGATAGGGGGAATCAGCAGTAAGGATAGGGACAGGCGAAGTCCAGTCTATGCAACGTTGATCCCAGGATAAAGAGTAGCATCTATGAAATGGGAGTAGGGAGATTACTGTCTCCCCGCTGGACCGACCCGACGGTGTGAGGCGATGGGGAGTCATGTCCTCGCCCCTCCCCTCTCCTCCTCTCCCCCCTCCCCTTCCCTCCCCTTCCCTCCCCATGTCTGGACGCGGTAGAGAGATCGCTGTCCACCAAGTGCTGTAACTCAACGGGGCGCTTGCAGGGCAGAAAGGGCTTGCGCTGGGGCATTTGCTGTGCAGGATTCAACGTCTGGAGATTGAGATAATGTCGGTTGGGTGATGCTGCTCTCTCTCTCTCTCACTCTCTCTCTCTCTCTCTCATTCTCTCTCTCTCTCTCCCTCTCTCTCTCTCTCTCTCTCTCTCTCTCTCTCTCTCTCTCTCTCCTTCTCTAAACCTCAAAGTCTCTCCTCTCTCTCTCTCCTCTCCTCTCTCTCCTCTTTCTCTCTCTCTCTCTCTCTCTTTCTCTCCCTCTCTCAATCTCTCCTCTTTTCTCTCTCTCTCTCCTCCTTTCTCTCTCTCTCCTTTCTCTGTCTCTCCTCCTTTCTCTGTCTCTCTCTCTCTCTCTCCTCCTCCTCTCTCTCTCTCTCTCCTCCTCTCTTCTCTCCTCTCTCTCCTCTCTCTCATTCTCTTCTCTCTCTCTCCTCTCTCTCTCTCTCTCTCTCTTCTCTCTCTCTCTCTTCTCCTCTCCTCATCTCTCTCTCTCTCCTCTCTCTCTCTCCCTCTTCTCCTCCTCTCTCTCACTCCTCTCTCTCTCCTCACCTCTCTCCTCTCTCTCTCCTCCTCTCTCTCTCTCTCTCTCTCTCTCTCTCTCTCTCATCCTCTCTCTCTCCTCTTTCTCCTCCCTCCTCTCTCCTCTCTCTCCTTCTTCTCTCTCTCTCCCTCTCTCACTCTCCTCTCTCTCTCCTCGTCTCTCTCTCTCTCTCTCTCCGCTCTCTCTCCTCACCTCTCCCTCTCTCTCTCCTCTCTCACTCTCTCTCTCTCTCTCCCCCCATTTCTCTTCCTCTCTCTCTCTCTCTCTCTCTCACTTCTCTCTCCTCTCTCTCTCTCCTCTCTCTCTTCTCCCTCTCTCTCTCTCTTCTCTCTCTCTCCCATCTCTCTCCCTCTCCATCTCTCTATCCCCTCCTCTCTCCTCTCTCTCTCTCTCCTCTCTCTCTCACTCCTGTCTCTCTCCTCTCTCTCCTCTCCCTCCTCTCCTCTCTCCTCCTCTCTCTCTCTCCACTTATCTCTCTCTCTCTCTCTTCTCTCTCTCATCCTCTCTCTCTCTCAATCCTCTCTCTCTCCTCTCTCTCTCTCTCCTTCCCCCCCTCCCCCTCTCTTTCCCCTCTCTCTCTTCTCTCTCCTCTCTCTCTCTCCTCTCTCTCTCCTCTCTCTCTCTCTCCCTCTCCTCTTGCTTCTTCTCCAACTTCTCATCCTTCTCTCTCTCATACACTTCTCTATCAAACAATTTTCTCTCAGCTCGTCTCTTCTCTCTCTACTCTCCTCTCTCTCTCTCCCTCCCCCACTCTCTCCATCTCAAATCTCTCTCTCTTCTTCCCCCTCTCTCTCCTCTCTCCTTCACTCTCTCTCCTCTTCTCTCTCTCTCTCTCTCTCAATCTCCTTCTCTCTCTCTCCGGGGGGGGGGGGGGGGGTGGGTCGGTCTCCCGGTTCTCTCCTCTCTCTCTCTCTCCTCTCTCTATGTATCTCTCCCTCTCTCTCTTCTCTCCCTCTTTCTCTCTTTCTCTTTCTCTTAATCTTTATCTTCCTCTCTCTCATCTCTCTTCTCTCTCTCTCTCTCCCTCTCTCTCTCTTTCTCTTTCTCTTTCTCTTTTTCTTTCTCTCTCTCTCTCTCTCTCCCTCTCTCTCTCTCTCTCTCTCTCTCTCTCTCTCTCTTCTCCTGCTCTTCTCTCTAGCTCTCTCTCCTCCTCTACATGCTCTCTCTCTCATCTCTCTCTCTCCCCGTCCTCCTATCTATCTATCTTCTCTCTCTTCCCTTCTGTCTCTCTCCCGCATCTTCCTCTCCTCTCTTATCTATCCTCGTTCTCCTCCGCCTCTTCTCTCCTCTCTAACTCCTCTAATTCTCTCCTCTATCTCTCAACTCTCGCTATCTCTCTCTCTCCTCTATCTCTCTCTCTCACATCCCGCTCTCTCTCTCTCACCCCCATCTCTCTTCTCTCTCTCTCCTCTCGCTCTCTCCTCTCTCATTCCTCTCTCTCTCTCTCTCTCTCTCTCTCTCTCTCTTCTCTCTCTCTCTCTCTCTTTCTCTTTCTCTCTCTCTCTCCTCTCTCTCTCTTCCTCTCTCCCTCTCTCACTCTTCTCTCTCTCGCTCCTCCTCATTCCTCTTTCTTCTCTCTCTCTCTCTCTCTCTTCTCGCCTCTCTCTTCTCTCTCTCCTTCTCTACCTCTCTCTCTCTCCTACTCTCCTCTCTCTTCTCTTCTCTCTCTCTCTCTCTCTCTCTCTCTCTCTCTCTCTCTCTCTCTCTCTCTCTTTCTCTCATTTTCTCTCTCTCTCGCTCCCGCTCTCTCTCTTTGTCTTCATTGTATTTCTAACAGAAAGACACAAGTAAACATCAAAAGCAAATATTCCAAATTAAGCATTTAAAGAAAGCATTAAACAGACATCAAAGTAAGCTTTAGATATAAACATTAACGGCAAGCATTAAAGGCAAGCATTGAAAGCAAGCATTAATACTTAACTCTAATGTTTGCAAGCAAGTAATAAAAAATAATAAAAGTAGCCAAAAAAGTAATAAAAGCTTCAAACGCAGGAAAAGTAAGAGCGATATAACAATGAAGCAAGAAATAAAAGCAAACAATGAAAACAAGCAATTAAAGCAAGCACTAAAAACAAACAGTGAAAGCGAACACTGAAAGCAAGCATTAAAAGGCAAATAATGGAAACAAGCAATGAAATACAACACCAAAGGCAAACAAGAAAACAATCAAAGAAAGGAAGCTATAAATGCAAACATAATAACAAGTAATAAAAAGCATAAAAATTAAAAACAAGCAAGGATAGAATTTAAATAAAAAGAAAAC
Source organism: Penaeus japonicus (assembly GCF_977035675.1). Taxonomy (NCBI): domain Eukaryota; kingdom Metazoa; phylum Arthropoda; class Malacostraca; order Decapoda; family Penaeidae; genus Penaeus; species Penaeus japonicus. Next base: position 22,932,712 of record NW_028234410.1, read on the forward strand.
AATAGAAACAAGCAAACTAGAATAAAAGCAAATGATAACGCAAAAACAAAAACAAGCAATGAAAAGCGAGCAAATGAAAACAACAAAAACAAGAACAACACATGCTAATATTAAAAAGTAAACAATAAAAACAAGGCCAATGAAAGCAAGCAAAATAATCAAACAAAAACCCAGTAACAACACATGATAAAAGCAAACATTAAAAACTAACAATGAAAGCAAGCAAAGTAAACAAACAAAACCCAATAACAACACATGATAAAAACAAACAATAAAAACAAACAATGAAAGCAAGCAAAATATTTAAACAAAAGCCCAATAACAACACATGATAAAAGCAAAAAAAAAAAACCAAAAAAAAAAAACAATAAAAAACAGGCAATGAAATGCAAGCACGTAAACAAAACAAACCAATAACAACACATGAAAAAAGCAAACAATGAAAAGCATCAAAACCACAGGGTAAAGTAAGAGGGACGGCGACAAGGGCTATCGACAGGGAGAATAAATGCGTCGGTTTTGGGAATCGTTTTTTCGTCTTATTTTTCTTCTTTTGGCTTGGATGTGGAATGTCTTTTGGAGAATTTGACGGGGATTTATTTTTTTTTGGGGGGGGGTGGGGTACGGGGTTGGGGGTTCAGGTCTTTATTTTATTTTCGAAGCCCCTCCATCTGCCGACTCGTTCTTCGTGGATGTGAAGTAATTGTTTTTTCTTATGTGAGTTATGTGTGTGTGTGTGTTTGTGTTTGTGTGTGTGTATGTGTGTGTGTGTGTGTTTGTGTGGGTCGATGTTTCGGTTTTTTTGAGCGCATGTCCGTGCTGGTGTGTGTGTGGTGTGTTCTTCTCACATTATATCTTTTCTTTTCTTTCTGAAACAACGTTTTCGAAGGAGAAAACGCACACCGCAATGCATCACTTCTCACCCACACACGAGGTCTCCCCTCCCCCCTCCCCCCCCCCCTACCCCCCGTCCCATAATTCATACATTCATTCAATTTATTCATTACTCATTTCCATCCTCCATCCATTCATTCAGCCCAACCATCCATCCATCCATGTCATTCATCATACCATCCATCCATCCATCATCCATTCATTCCATCCATCCATCCATGTTCATTCATCCCATTCATTCTTCCATCCATCCATCATTCCATTTCATTCATTAATTCCTATCATTCATACATTCATTCAGTCATTCATCCATCCTTCCATCCATCCATCCATTCATTGATCATCCATCCAGCCATCCCATCCATTAATCCATCATCCATCCATTCATGCATTCTTCTTTCATACCATCCATCCAATTCATTCCATGTCATCCACCCCATCATTCATTCATTCATCCATGCCATCCTCCATTGCCATCCACCATTCATTCATCCATCCATCCATCCATCATCATTAATCCTCCTCCATTCATTCATTCATTCTTTCATCCATCCATCCATTCATTCATCCATTCATCTATCCATTCATTCATTCATTCCTCCACCATCCATCCATCCAGCCTTTCATATTCATTCATCCATCCCATCCAATTTTTGTTCATCCATCCATCATTCATTCAATCATTCATATCATTCATTCATTCATCCACCATCCTTCCATCCATCCATCCATCCTTCCACATTCATTCTAGTACAATTCTTTTATTGGTAAGTCTGTTCCATCAATATATATATCTAGCTATCCTATCTTTCTATCCATCCATCAAGTCTCATCCATCCTTAATCATATCTTATATCCAGCCTTTAGGCCTTTATCATTCATTCCTTCCATCCATCCATCCATGCCATTCCTCCATCCAGCCATACATTCATTCTTTCTGTCATTCATCCATCCATGACATTCATGATTTGGACTTGATTTCATACATGCAAGAACTTATTTCAGTCTTTCTTTACTATTTTCATTACATAATCCTTCCATCCATCCATTCATCCTCCATACCATCCATTCATTCATTCTTCATTCATCGCTTCCAGTGCCATCCAATTCAATTCATTCATTCATTATCATCCATCAATCCATCCATTATTCTTTTCTTCTTTCAGCCATACACCATCCATTCATTCATGCATCCATCCATCTTGCATTCATTCATTCATATAAACAGCCATACAATCCATCATGGCCATTTCCTTCCATCACATTCATTCATTCATTCTTTTCAATGCTTACCATCCATCTATCTATCTATCTATCTATCTATCTATCATCGATCTATCTAGCTAATCCTATATAGCCTTCCTTCACATTCATACATCCATGCGATACATACATATATCCATACTTCCATCCATCTGTATCTATCCATCCTTTCCCCTGCCTTTACTTTTTCTCGCTCGCTCTAGTTCTCGCTCTATATCTCTATCTCTCCTCTCTCTCAAGCCTACCTCCTACACGACTCTATTTTACTCACTTTCTTCTGTTCCCTACCCCCCCTCTCCTCCTTACTATCCCCCAATCCTTTCTCCCTATCTCGACCCCCCCCTTCTTCCCTATCCCCCATATATCAACTACAATGACAACAAATTGCGTGTTTGTCACCGCCCGAGGCCTATGAACGTCTAAACCTAATTTCAACGTGGAGTTATTTCTTTTTTCGTTTCCCCGCGGGGCACTGCTATTCCCCTTCCCCCCCCCCCCCCAGCTACTCTGCTCTCCGGACTGCCGTATCATATGTCTCTCTCCCTTCTTTCTCTTCTCTTTCATTTCTCTCACTTATAAAAAAACATTCTCTCTCTCCCTTTCTTTCTCTTTTTCTCTCTCTCTAACACCCTTGTCTCACTCTCTCCTCGTTCTCTCTCTTCCTCTCTCTCTCTCTCTCTCTATCTTTCTCTCCTCTCCTCTTTCTCTTTCCCTCTTTTCCCTCTTTTCTCTTCCATTCTCTGTATCTTTTCCTCTTCGTCTTTCTCTTTCTCTCTCTTCTCTCTTCTCTTCTCTCTCTCTCATCTCTCTCTTTCATCTTTTCTCTTTCCCTCTTTTCCCTTCTCTTTCTCTTTCCTCTTTTCTCTCTTTTTCTTTCTCTCTCTCTCTTCTCTTTTCTCTCTCTCTCTCTCTCTCTCTCATATCTCTCTCTCTCTCTCCGTCTCTCTCTCTCTCTCTTTTTCTCCTCTCTCTCCTCTCTCCTCTCTCTCTCTTTCTCTCTATCAGTCCTCTCCTCTTTACTGATTTACTCTTCTCTTGTTCTTGGGATTTCCTTCATTCTCATGTCTATGTATCACAGGCCTGTATTCCCTTTTTCCGATCTTTTGCTCCTTCGTTCGGCCTGTCCGGCTGGCTCTCCGTCTTCGAATTGCTCTTAGCTTTCATCGTTCGTGATGTGAAACGTGGTTATTCCTCCCTACAGTATTCGTCGGTCGCTCCTAATCATTTTCCTCGTGTCGTTCTCATTATTTCTCCCTCTCTCTCACTCGTCTCTCTTCCTTTCTTTTCTTTCTTCTATTTCTCTCTCTCTCTCTTATATATAGTATTTATATATATTATATATATATATATATATATAATTATCTATACATATATGTATATTTAAATAATAATATATAATATATTTATATAATAGATATATATATATTTATATAAATATTTATAGTAATATACATGATATATATTAAATATATATATATATAATATATATATATAATATATTATATATATAATATATTATATTTATATATATATATATATAGTATTATATATATATATATATATAATATACATGATATATATAATAATATATAATATTATATAATATATATATATATATATAGATATATATATATATAATATATATATAATGTATATAGTTGCGTGTGCTTGGTTGTGTGGTGTGTCGGCTACAGAATGTAATACACGTAAGCATATATGTTTTATACAAATCTCTCCCCTGCCCTGACATACAGCCAAGCAAACGGGCAATATCCGCCCCACGAGCTCATAATTACCGTTTCCATGTACAGTCCATCTCATTTCTGCACAAACCAGCGTAAGCTTCAGGGGTTATGGAGTGTGCAAATGAGAAAAGACCCGTAATACACCTACTACACTCGCTCTCTCACTCTCACGTAGCATGCACGCACACGTCCAACGCAGACACACACTACACACACAGACACACACAAACACACTCACTCACACACACACACACACACACACGCACACACACGCACACACACAGACCACACCACTCACACACACACACACACACACACGCTCACAATACACACACACACGCACACACACACACACACAACATACACACACACACGACGTTTCCCTCACGACACACACACGCATTCATCGGACAATCACATCCGAAAACAAAAGACGAGCGGGAATTCCAAACGTATAGAAATCCCATCCAAATATAATTCCTTTTTTCCCTCCCACATTTTTTTTTTCTTTGCATAAAACGAAAGAGCAGAATATAGCATCAACTTGTGATCAAATCTTGGCAAAATGTTCTCAGTCAGCACAGAGTGCGCTTTCCAGTCTCATTCTGCGGTAAAGGAGGAGTGTGCAACTTTTTTTCTCTTTTTTACCTTTTATTTCTAATTTCAGTGTATAACGTTTTGAAATGTTTCGTTTGTAATGCGTTTTATTTTATTTTTTTTTTTTTTTTATCTGTGAATTTTGATAATCTTTTCCATTGTTATTGTTAAAATTACTGTCTTTTATCATTATCAATGCTGTTAGTTATTGCATTTTAAGCATTTC
>NW_028234410.1:22970036-22972536 GCF_977035675.1 Penaeus japonicus
GCGGGCCATTAGCAGTCCCTCAGTGCAATTCCGGTCGAGGTCTTCTGGGAAGATGGATTCGCGACTCCTGTTCTCGCTGGCAGGAATTGCAAACTTTCCCGAGGAAGCAAGCAACGTTTCTTCTCGAGGTCTTGGACGGAGAAAAAAGTTCCAGGTCGTCACTATGTGACTTAGTATATAGGAGAGCAAAGATTGATTGTTTGAGGGCCTTTGGGCAGCAGGGACTCCTTGTACCAAGCCCGACCGCCATTCCATAAAATTTATTCTTTACTGTGTTCTTAGGATAAGGCTTCAGACCTTGTTGTTTTACTATGGTGATTGGCATATTAAAAAGTTTCTATTGATCATTCGTCAGGGAAATTTTGCCTCATTCTATATCCAACTATTTTTTTGTATTTTATCTTAATGCAGCACGTCTGTTTTGGCAGGGGTGAAAAGGTGACAACGTGCATGAGCTAAGGAAGACGAAAAAGTAACCGTGTATGTATGTTGCTGTGATAACTTTCTTCACGATATGCAAATTAGAGAAGTTGTCGAGAGCTACGTAGCCAGAATGGTCAGTGTAAATACTATACAGAGATATTTCTCATATATATATAGGAAGCATTTATCATGTCAGTAACCAGAGGAAGTGTTTAATAATAAAGCTATAAAAAAAACTCGTCACTGACTGCGACCGGTATCGTTCAACAGAACTTCTTTCCAAAAAAAAAGTTATAGTGTTAGACAAAATAGCGTCCAAGAGGCTACGAGTTCACTTTAATTTTTCACTTATTAATAGTTGCTATCATGGCGCTAGATTTGGGCAGAATTATTACTATATAGACATGTAAGCCTCCATAACGAATTATTTTTAAGCCTTATATTCAAGAGAGAGAGCTCGAAGGTGAAGTGGAAGAAATCTCCAGACGATGAAGTAAGAAAAGAGTGATTTCTGATCACTTCTTGAAACCTTTTAGGAGGACCTTTTGGAGTTCTTTCTTTTCTTTCTCACTCGCTACATTTGCTACAAGAGCTTTATGAATGATATTTTTTTCTTTCCTTCAAGATTCTTCAAGTGCTATTAGAGGAACCAGAGGACTGTGCCGAGTATGAGACCGTGACATTCTGTCTCTTTCGCTGCCACCTTTACGAAGCCCCGATCACGCATCCTCATCCTTAATATCAGCAATCATCTGTCTAATTTATCATCGTCAGCGTTACGTTTCTGGAGTCATTCATTGTAACTATTATTATCAATATCTATTATTATTATCATCCTCTCTTTGACACTTCTGTGGCTTCTTTTTCCTCATCTTCAATATAATCGTGACATGGCTCACACACTTGTTTCTCTCCTTTTATTTGGATTTTCATCATATTTTCATCTCTTTATGACATTCCTCAAGTATTAGCCCTCATGGCAACATCACTTTCTAGTTCCACCAGACATCAAAAGCAGTTCAATAGCTTTTCACTTTTCCTTCCTTAGGCCTACTCCTGTGTAGGCCTACTCCGCCCTAAAGTGTCATTACAACTTGCATTTCCATTTCACGTCACCCGCCTCCAAGTCAGCTCCACTTCTCACCACTGCTTCCACCTCACCACTGCATCCATTTCGATTCCCTAGAATCGCCACTTCTCTGGGTATAAATACTTGCAAATTCCTCTCTGCCATAATTCGGCATATTGTCCTGTACAGTTTATTCTTCACCTTATGTTTCCAAGTAAAGCAAGTGTCGCGTCCGAGCGATTTAAAGATAAATAAATTGATGGTCTAGTTAGTAATGATCAACTAAACAGATAACTGAAAGTGACCTCAGAGTGTGTCTCCCAGATGCACATTTATGTTGAAGCAGATTCTTGCCCTTGGACTTCCGTTTGCCTATTCTTCTTTCCTATCAGGTCAGTTAGAGTTGCATTGTGATATTGCAAATTTATAACGAGCACCCATTGTTCTATCCATGACATAGTTCTGCGTTCTGGTTTAATATTTTACATTTGATGATCCTCTGTATGCCTCCTGGGATTCCCCTGTTTCCTGGGGCTCCGGAACTGTCCCTTCAGAGACGGTTTGGCGTGCCGCCCTCGCCTGACTGGCCGTTCTCCCGCGGCCCGGCTTGGGGGAACGGGCGCCAGCCTTCCCCACTTGAAGGAGCACACGAAACCCATGGTCCATGGCGGCGGCTGTCTAGTACTTTACAGTCTTCGCTTTCATTATGGCATAACCTCGGCTCTTATAATATCTCTTATTACTGAGGTCAGCCATTGCCTTACACGATAGACTCTAGCTCGTCCATAAGAAAAGGGGAAAATATATATGTATTTTTAAATGTTTCTTTCCTCTAAGGTATATTTTGGTCTTCTTTTCAAACCTATTCTATCGCACAACATAGGACTTGCTCTGAGAAAAGATGTTCTTTTTGGGATGATGCCAATATTATTTGTTGCATAAAACGGGGCGAAAGTTAAGTGGACAGTGCGTGATTAGCTCCGCATCTAACAGTTGTCTTACATGGAG
>NW_028234410.1:23027536-23035036 GCF_977035675.1 Penaeus japonicus
GACATGATCTGTTTTTTTTTTTTTTTTAGTTTATTAACCATAATTTTCTTGTTTCTTAACATGATCCTTCGATCTCTTGGTATAATATTCTTGGGTCTGTAGTTTTGGGGGCACAAACATTTTACAAACATCTTCACATGCATTATAAAGCTTCTTTAGTATATCATTTGGTGTTAAGAGGACCTCAATATCTTTCATTAACTCTTCTAGTGTTGCATTTATTTTTTTTCCAATCTATTTGATCATGGCTAAAGTTTGGAGATCTGAGACTCTTCGGCTATCTGTTTTTCCGTTTTTCTGATTTTTTAACTTATGCATTGGGATTTCAGTTATGTCGTGGTCTGATTGAGCTCTATAAGTTGATGATATGTTGTGTATATCTTCCCCTATACTAATAAAAACTAGGTCCAGTATATTTTCCTCCCTTGTTGGAATTTTGATGATTTGGTTAAGGTAAAACTTTTCTTCAAAATCTAAAAGCATTCTCTCTCGTTGTTTTTCATCTCTAGTGGCATTTGCTCCTACTTTTATTTTCTTTGTTTCCCGGTCGATAAAGGAGAAATTAAAATGGATATAGTTAAGAGAATCTATTGAAAAATTGCAGTCGGTGAACGCTCTATAAGCATTCGACTATCCAGTCTGTTCTGTTCTTCTTTAGTATATGTTTCCAGATCATGACTGCTAAGATACAAGACACAAACTTCCATGTATCTAAGGACATGTACTTCTCTGAAAAGCCGTGAATATGTGTGAATTGTGGAAGAGTGTGAGCAATAGGAGATGCCTTGCTCCTGCGTGTTCCTGATTTGCAAGTGTTAATAAAATTTCGAACATTGCATGGTTCAGGAAGACATGTTGTTGTTTAAGTAAATATATGCTTTTTGAGGCGTCGCGTCCCAAGTATGACTGGGGGAAACTAAATGAATGGATACGATTAATCTTTTTAACTTAAAACATATAAAATGAATGCTTCACATGTATTTGTTTGAAACTCCATATACAGGAAAGTAAATTTTATATGTTGTTTATAAATTGACTCGATAAATGAGAAAAACCTTTTCTACAAAGGACAGTATCATGGAGTCTTTCCCATCCTATAGATTCTGTCACACCAGATTAGGACTTATCACAGGGGAGACATCATAGTAAATATTTCTTTAAAAGAATAGATAGTGCTCATAAATCTAACTTTTACTTAACTATTATACTTTGAATATACCGATGAAATAACTGGAATGCATCCTGATATTAAGGACCGATCAAGACAATACTCTAAACCGTTTGTCATTCATCAATGTCATTTACCGAGATTTTACACATATCCCACGTAAAAGTCAACGAGAGGCTGCCTCCAAACACGCATTAATTCACACAGGAAAACAATTTTAAAATAGATTTTAATACTAAGGTTAGCATTATTATTCACACATGTTCCAAAAAAGGATTTTCTAATTAAGCCTCTGTCAGTATAACAAAGAAAGGATATTCAAATCGCTAAAGAACTTTTTCCATATATTTTATTAATCAAGTTCCCTAAAACTTACCAAAGAAAATACAAGATGTAAAAAATGTAGAGTAAACTTTACAGAAATGAACAAAATAATACCTTGAAAATGTTCTGATTCGTCATAGACAAGAGTTATTAATATATCTTTTAACAACCAAGAACTATTATAAAAATATTGAATGGGTTAGTAGATATTACACTAGAGAGATATTCTTCATAAAATATTACTACAAATAAAATAATATTGCACAACCACAAGCACTTTACACAAGATACTTTCTTTACATAACTTAACATTCATATCATTTCTTACAAGCATAAAAAAAACTCATACATACATACAAAATGATCAGCTGAACTAAGGACAAACATCATCTACAGCAGGATATAATAGTTACTCCTATAATTATCACATTATAACTTGTTGAATGTGAGCGATCGTGACTACTTCCATGCTACCAGTTCTACGCAACTGGTAACACCGCTTTCCAAATGTACATCGAAACACGTCCAGTTTCTATCATTAAATAATCTGTTCATAAAACGGCTCACTGCTCAACATAGGATAAATCGTCAATGATAAAAAAAATACAAGTGTCTCCCCACCCTCGTCTCGTGCCAGAGGTTACACATAGAATACTGTTGATGCTGTTTTGTTTTTTTTCTCTCACTATGGTTTCTTTGACGTGAGGGAAGCGTGTGTCTTTCCCACGCCATGTGTAATACAACGCTCTGAGGTGTTCCTGTAAAAATTGCCTCTAGAGGTCTAGTCGTTCAGACCTGGGTACGGAAAACTGAGTTATGTTATCACGTCTCATTACAATTATATTGATAGCACAACATCAAAAGAATCCTCGATCTCAAGAATAATCGTGACAATGATACTAATGATTATAGTCAATGTGATAATGATAAACAATTTTAATCATAATGATACTAACAAAAATAATAATAATATAAAAATAAATAATAATAATTATAATAATAACTATAATAGTAATAACAATAATGATAATAATAATAATAATAATAATAATAATAATAAAAATAATAATAAAATAATAATAATGATAATGATAATGACAATAATGATAATAACACTAATAATCATAATAATGAAAATAATAATATTAATAACAATAAAAATAATAATAATGATAATAATAATAATAAGTAATTAAAATCACAGTATTCATAATGACATAATCGCACTAAACAAGAATGATTACTATATATAGCATATAAGAAAACCATTATTTAGATTCATATGACAAGATAGCACATGTTAAGCTAAGAGGCAATAGAAAAAGGCTGAAATTCATACCTCAACAAGAGAAAGCAAAAGAAGGCAAGGGAGAGAAGGCCGCCAAGTGGAGTGGGGAATAGGGGAGGAGGAAGGAGGGAGGGAAGGAGGGAGGGAGAGAGAAGGGGGAGAAGGGAAGAGAACAGAAAAGTGAAGAGAAAAGAAGAGAAGAGAAGATAAAAGAGAAAAGTGAAGAGAAAAGAGAAGAGAAAAGAGAAGAGAGCAGAAGCGAGGAGAGGGGAGAGGGGAGAGAGGAGAGGGGAGAGGGGAGAGAGGAGAGAGGAAAGAGGAGAAAGGAGAGACAGGCCAGCCTAGACCAAGATCTGGCCAGGCAAGTCAGCGAAGAGCAAGCCAAATGAGGATTACTAATAATACCTAAGTGTCACGGCATAAAAAAAACAAGCCTTGGAGTTTTGCTCCCTTTTTTTCGTCCCCCAACCTTCTTTTCTCTTTTTTTTCCCCCTTTAAGTATAATTTCTAACACGACAAAATATATCATAATAATAGGCCTCTTATGTACACGCTTAGCCGAAGTTTTCAAAGTGATGTATAAAGTATGGCAGGCGACGACCTCGGTTCACGTTCTCGCAGGCTGTGCTGACGCTCTTCGTGAGGGGGTTGGGGCCGCAGCTGAACACGCCGATTTTGGACACCTGCAATCGTCCAAGAAGAGTAATGTCAGCGATATGAGGGACCACGAGTTAGAGATGGAAAGGAAGTCGGAAATCGGAGCTTGAAATGTCAAGAGGGCTGAATTCTAGATTAAAAATCGTTAAAGACCTGAAACTTCCAAGTGAATAAACGTCATCTACCACAAGTTGAACACGAATGTCAAGACTCTAAAAAAAAAATTGTCTACATTTTTATCGAAGCAATTACGATCCCTTGGTCTAAAGCATGTCAGTAGCCAACACCATGTGATGTCTAGAACTGAAATAATCAAAGTCAACGTCACAGATGAACAATGAAACCGCACATCCGATGCCTGAAAGCATACTTACGTAGTTATGCGTCTTTTGCACAAACTTCAGGAAGGAAGTCATATCAGGCCGGCCGAAGTGATTGATGGCTTTCAGTCCAGTGAACATGCTACGTTTGCTCAGTCGCTGGAAGTGGTTCTCGCAAATATACTGAAAGAGAGAAACAGTTTATAACAAGCCGAAACAGATGAATAATGTACTTATATCTTCTAACTGATTCATATTGCATATCATAATCCGAAGTACGATTTGTTTTCCTTAATTAAAACTTATGGATATTCCCTTATAGAAGAATAACGATTTTTTTACTCTTTCATCGCGTTCACACAAACTTACATGTTCCCATTGATACATATTGCGTAATTGCTATTACTATTACTCCTGACCTCTTTTTTTTACAATTTTTTGCGGATATTGAAAACTAAAAGTAACTATTCATTCATCTAATCATAGAATAGTGAATATTACTTATTAGAAACGCTGACATTAAAGACAAGGCCCAAGGGAATGATACACAAGTAACGTACACGCGTCCAAGCTGACACAAGTACTCACCAACATAGTAGTTCTCAAATCAAACTTATGGAAGAACTGTGTAATGAAGATGTGCATTTCTAAGACGTTGGTGACATCTTTGCGCTCAACGTCACGCAGCACATCAATGAACCACTCAAACTGGCGGTGCGTCGGGCAAATCCACAAGAAATACACCTGCAAGAAAAAACAAGAATTCAATATTTGGCAACACCAGTCGATGACAATGACAAAATATTTCGTATGTTCTCTCGTGTCATTTTAAGGAGCATAAAAATCGCGTAATTACAATGATATTAGGAACTTTATGGTTATATATTGATTCACTGGGATTATAAATCTAACATAAGTATGTTAGTATATTACTATATTTATCTTTTGCAAGATTCTGAAGTTCCACAAAGTCCCCTGTGCATCTCTCTAACCCCGGATTAACAAAACTTGTCATTTTCTAAGATAGTTGCTTTGTATAATCATACAACCATACAATACGTAAGTATCCATTGTAATGCATTCGGCATACGTTGGTGCAGAGATACGCATTATAACGGAGTTTTTTTCTATATTCCATTGTATGCACTAATGTATTGAGGTTACAATTCACGTTTCTTTGTCTGATATTTTGATTCACTTATATATTCTGATTTGACGACCCTGCTCATAAATAAAGAGGAAATATAAAAAATCCAATATATTTTTTTCAATATTCAAATAGGCCCATAAGACTAACAGGATAATTTTAAAACAGTGCTACAAAACAAAGACTGCATACTTCAAAAAGACAACAAAAGCCTCAAAACAATCCAACCATACTGCAACATAGACAAAAAAAACAAAGAAAATAATAATCCCACACCTTCAAAACAACAACAACAACAACAAAGCCATAACAAAAATAATATTCCTACCCACCTTCTTACAAGACACCCCGGAGTAGCGGTTGGTCGAAGTACCGAAGACGAGATCGTTGAGGATGGAGGCGTAGGGGGTGACGCCGATGCCTCCGCCCACCATCACCGCGACCTCGAACTTGTACCAGTCCTGGTTGCCGCCGCCGAAAGGTCCATCCAGGCGGATCTGCGAGGGGAAGAAGAGTCAGTCAGTGGGGAGGATCCTACACTAGGATAATTCGTGCTGGGGGGTTCAATAAGAAGGATGGAAGGAAGTGGAATCAGTGAGGTCGTCCCTGAGTTGGGGGGGGGGGTCGTTAAAAGGAAGGAAGGAAGACAAGAAGGAGCCAGTGAGGAGGTTTCTGGGCTGGGATATTTCGTGCTAGTAGGATCACAGAAAGGATGGGAGGAAGTGGAGACAGTTCCTAAGTTAGTTAGGATATTTCGTGTTGGGAGGATCACGAAAAAGGAGGAGTCAGTGGACGATGTTGTGATATCATATTAATGTATAGATTTTTATGATGTGAGGATCTTATGGTCGGAACAAAATGCACCCAATTTTAAGAATAGTATTCGAGTAAAATAAGGCGAACTGTTCAAAAACTCGCAAATGTGTTTTATATTGTCTGTGAGGTGTGAGAAGCTCACGATTGTACCAAAATGAAACATACTTCTGAACTCTTGAAATTTTCATATCTTTTATATTTAACCTTTCTAAAAATCAGGCTTTATGTCTCGATTTCACCAACATCAACTAACCTTCGGTGGGTTCTCCTCATCGTGAACATAGTTATGTGGGTCGAAGAACTTCCTAAGCTTCCACGTCCAAGGGCCCTGGGCTTTGATGTGGCACGACAGGAAGTTCTCGTGGGGCGCCGAAGTGAGGGTGAAGGAGTGGTATTCCGACTGCCGGAAAGCGGTGCAGTTGAGGCGAACCCACTGGCCACTCAGGTACTTGAAGTTGGGTGGCCTGAGGAGAGAAGGGGGGGCGTTATTGACTGTATTGACATCATGGAGCTGCATATATGTACTGGTAAATATGTATCTGTAATTAAGTATTTGTTACTATGTACTTGTAAAAATGCATTTATAATCATGTATTTGTTACTATGTACTCATAAATATGTATCCGTAATCGTATATTTGTTACTGTTTACTCATAAATACAGTATGCATTCGCTATTACGTACTTGTTAATAAGTACTCGTAAATATATACTCATAGATAAGTACTTATAACTATGTGTTCGTAATTATGCACATGTATATATGTTCTTGTAATATGTTTTGATAGATATGTACTTTTAACCATGTATTGGTAAAAATGTACTTACAAGATGTCTTCATAGATATGTACTTATCCCTATCCAGTGGTAACAATGTGCTCGCAAACACATACCCGTAACAAAATGTCCTCGAAACTACGCAAACTAATCCCACTCTACGGAGCACCTCACACAGAGGAGATCGGCTCCCGTGACCAGAGCGACCCCGAAGACGCCATTCTTACCTGTAGAACTTGACCTTGACGACATCCGAGGGCAGCAGTTCTGTCTCGATAATGTCCAGCTCCATGTACCGTGTGCGGAGACTAATGATCTTGTCCAGCGTGTAAATGATGCCTGGCCCAACGAAGAAGATCCAGAACCTAAATAAATGGATAAATAAACCGATCAATTATTTTGTAAAACATGGTAATAGGAGTAATTTATATTTTTGTCCTTGTGTAAAAAAATCGATAGTAACATTGCAGATAATGATCAAATAAACGAACAGAGTAATACATGATAAAGATATTCCTTTGGAATCAATTTATAATTATAGGAGTATTTAATAAAAAAAAATGAATTTCCAATCCTGATCATGAAACAGAAGCGGAACGTATCAATCAATCCTATTTTGGGGAATTCAGAACGTTTTTTTTTATTATTATTATTCATAACGCCATATGCACAATAATAACATTATTGAGCAATTGGCAGATTCAAAGAGAAACAAAAAAAAGCCGAGATACAAACCTTGGTGCTCCGGTGAGACGAGCCAGTCCGTGCAACAGACTGAGGACGTACAGCAGGATGTACAGCTGATGTGCAGCCCAGAAGAACTTGTACGCTTTCCTTCGAATGATCGGGTGCGCAAAGATGAAGATGATGCACATAATAATAAACAGTGACACGCCAGTCAGACCTGTTATGGGAGATTGCACGTTTTAGTTTTCGGCATTTACCATGATCATTTGATTGTGCAAGAGGAAAAATTGAGGGGTAATACAGGATGTACCTTGATA
>NW_028234410.1:23055036-23057536 GCF_977035675.1 Penaeus japonicus
ATATGAGACCTGCTAATTCATTGCTCCACCTAGAAGGAGGGAGACCAAGAAAATAAGAAAGAAGATAAAATTGATATGAATAATCTACACATCTGCCTATCGATCTATGTATCTACTTCTAAACACATATATTGGCTACTGGGAGGAAGGGAGTAAGGGAGTGAGTGAGGGAGGGAGAACACGACACGTTAGGTTGATAAGGATATTACATGGGAAAAAATGTATCTGTTCATACCAACTAAAATAATTGTTACTAAAGGCTCAAGGCAACAGTGTTACTGAGGTCTGTAGTGAGTAAATACGTAAATGATAAATAATAGTAATAATATTTGAAAGATTGAATATATTTTAACAAAGCACAAACAATTACATACACACAGGTACCACCCCCCCCAACCTCCGCCTACGCACGCATTTATGCTTCTTACCCCCTCTTACCCCCAACCCTTAACCCCTTTCCCTCCCTCTTTCCCCCTCTCTCTCCCTCTCTCTCCCGCCCTCTCACGTTTACAAGCCTTGGGCCCCGCCTCACAAAACGCGCCCATACAAAACCACCCTCGAGAACACGGCCGCCCGAACCACGCCCTATGTAGCCGCCTTGCTGTCCCGGTGTTCATTCATCATATACAAGGCCAGGGAACATACAGGGCCTTGTTTGGAGTATATGGGGAGAGGGAGAGGGAGAGGGAGAGGGAGAGGGAGAGGGAGAGGGAGAGGGAGAGGGAGAGGGAGAGGGAGAGGGAGAGGGAGAGGGAGAGGGAGAGGGAGAGGGAGAGGGAGAGGGAGAGGAAAAGGGAGAGGGAGAGGGAAGGAGAGAGAGGGGGAGGGGGAAGGAGAGGCAGAGGGAGACGGAGAGGAAAAGGGAGAGGGAGAGGGAAGGAGAGAGAGGGGGAGGGGGAGGGAGAGGCAGAGGGAGAGGGAGAGGGAGACGGAGAGGAAAAGGGAGAGGGAGGGGGAGAGGGAGACGGAGAGGAAAAGGGAGAGGGAGGGGGAGAGGGAGAGGGAGAGGGAGAGGGAGAGGAAAAGGGAGAGGCAGGGGGAGAGGGAGAGGGAGAGGCAGGGGGAGAGGGAGAGGGAGACGGAGAGGGAGAGGGAGAGGGGGGGGGAGAGGGGGAGGGAGAGGAAAAGGGAGAGGCAGGGGGAGGGGGAGAGGGAGAGGGAGAGGCAGGGGGAGAGGGGGGAGAGGGAGACGGAGAGGAAGGGAGAGGGGGGGGAGAGGGAGAGGGAGAGGCAGGGGGAGAGGGGGGAGGGAGAGGCAGGGGGGAGAGGGGAGGGAGAGGCAGGGGAGAGGGAGAGGGAGAGGGAGAGGCAGGGGGAGAGGGGGGGAGGGAAGGGGGAGAGGGGGAGGGAGAGGCAGGGGGAGAGGGGGAGGGAGAGGCAGGGGGAGAGGGAGAGGGAGAGGGAGAGGCAGGGGGAGAGGGAGAGGGAGAGGCAGGGGGAGAGGGGGAGGGAGAGGAGGGGGAGAGGGGGAGGGAGAGGGAGAGGGAGAGGGAGAGGGAGGGAGAGGGGCAGGGAGAGAGAGGGGGGGAGGGAGAGGGAAAGGCAGGGGGAGAGGAAGAGGGAGAGGGAGAGGCAGGGGGACAGGGGGAGGGAGAGGGAGAGGGAGAGGCAGGGGGAGAGGGAGAGGGAGAGGCAGGGGGAGAGGGGGAGGGAGAGGCAGGGGGAGAGGGGGAGGGAGAGGGAGAGGCAGGGGGAGAGGGAGAAGGAGAGGGAGGGGGAGAGGGAAGGGGAAAGGGAGAGGGAAAGTGAGAGGGAGGGGGGAAGGTGAAAGGGAGGAAGAGGAAGAGGAAGAGGAAGAGGAAGAGGGGGAGGGGGAGGGGGAGGAAGGGAGGAAGGGAAGAAGGAGAGAGGAAGGGATGGGGAGGGGGAGAAGGAGAGGGAGGGAAGGAAGGAGGGAGGGAGGGAGGGAGGGAGGGAGGGAGGGAGGGAGGGAGGGAGGGAGGGAGGGAGGGAGGGAGGGAGGGAAAGAAAGAAAGAAGGAAGGTAGGGAAAGAGCGAGAGAGGGAGGGAGAGAAGGAGGGAGAGGGAGAAGGTTATCTGATGGTAAACCTCTTTTGTAATTCCCAAACACAAGCCCCCGACAGAGCTCTTTGAGAACTCTTTAAAAGTTCGAGTCTTTTTTACCTTCCGTCTCTGATGGAGAATGCCTTAAAAACAAGAAGGAAGGAGGGAGGGAGGGAGGGAGGGAGAGGCTTGAGGGAGGAAGAGGAGAAGAGAGAGAGAGGGAGGAGGAGGAGGAGGGAGGGTATAAAAAGAGAAGAAAAAAAGAGGGTAAAATATTTAAAAAGCGACTAGTTCATGTAAATTCCGGATGATGTATAAAATTATAGACTATAATATTTCCTTTATATATATATATATATATATATATATATATATATATATATATATATATATATATATATATATATAAACAAAATATTGAAGAAAAAAAATCCAAAAATCTATGAATATAAACCTCGAACAAGTAACAAAATCATAATGCATGAAATTTCAAAAA
>NW_028234410.1:23075036-23077536 GCF_977035675.1 Penaeus japonicus
CGAGGGAGGGCTGAAAGGGCGTAGAAGGGCCTGAGGGAGCACGATGACGAAGGGAGAAGGGCGGAGGACTTCCCCAGGGCCGGCACAGGTCGTTGCTCACCCCCCCCCCCATCCCCTTTCGCCGGGGAGTCCCCTCCTCTCCCTCCGGCCGAGAGGAAATAGCGGAATGCCTGACCCTCTCGCAGCCTTCAACACAGGGACCGGAGGGAACAGTAGCCTATATCTGGCGACATATTGTTCACTGTTACCGACAATTCATCCATATCGTTACGAGACGACGACTGCGACTGGAGCAACAAAAACGACCCAAGCCAACAAGTAGCCCCATCCTTGACACCCGCACGGAAAATCTCTCCTACCTTTCCCGGACCCACACTTTCCCCGCCGACCAACCCACGGCGCTGACGGTGCGGTAAGCCATACGAAGCGACGAGGAAGACCGTAACGCTATAGCCGTTATGCTTCGCGCCAACAACAGCGTTACGGCGGCGGCGTGATAGACCGAATCACCGCCCTTATTCCCGACGGCGCACGCGGCAAACCACCAATGACGGACGTTAATTCGATTAATAACGACCGCGATCACGCACCGCCATTAATGATGGGCGCGGTGCAAATGTCTATAAAAGCGGAATCACATCAAATCATAAACCGCTAAGATAAGCATCACTAGTAACAGTGTGGATTGAGCCGTCATTATTACTATCACTATTACCATTATTAGCAACATTATCATCCTCATTATAAAAATAATTGCATTTATCACATGACAGAAGAATAGAAACCTTTGGTCGAGAGGAATTTTATTAAGTGAATCCTTCACGGCTTCACATATCAAAAATCCCTTTTGCTCGTAACCGAACATGACGTTTTAGAATTCATTTACGTGGAAAGTATGACTACATCTGTATCCGGGTATGGAGTGTGAGGGGAGGGGAGGGGAGGGGGTAGGGTGTGAGTGTGGGTAGAGCTTGAGCGTTGGTGGTAGTAGGGAGTGGTAATAGGGAATGAGAGCGTGAGTGCTGGTGGGAGTGTGGATTGGGAGCGGTAGTGGGAGTGAGGAGGTAGTGGAAGGAGATGTGGAGTGGGAGTGAGGAGGTAGTGGTAGGAGGAGATGTGGAGTGGGAGTGAGGAGTGACACTGAGTGGGGAATAAGTGAGAGGAAGATGGAGAGGGAGAGGGAGAGGGAATGTGAATAAGGAAGAAGCAGAGACAGAGTGAGTGTGAATAGGAGTCAGGGAGAGGGTGATGGAATAAGTGAGAGGGAGAGAGTGGGGGGGGGGGGATAAACAGAAGCGAAATGCAAGAAAATGAGTATTTATAGAGCGTGTGCTCGAACAACAGTAAACAAACGAGCAAAAGGAGGAACATTATCATGAGCGGGAGTATGAACCGTGGTGGGGGGAAAGGGAGGGAGGGGGAGGAGGAGGGGCAGGGGGTTAGGGGGCCACCACCCCTGGCACCCACGGCCGCCCTGAGCGAGCGTGTGAAGGGGCGTCCTTGGTGCCGCCGCCTCGCCCTGCTTCCGCGTCTCCTCTCTCGCCCTCATCCTTCCCCTCGCCATCTTCCCCGGAGGATCCTAACCGTTTGTCCTACTTCCTTTCTTAATTTCTTCGCCGCCAAGGGTGCTTGGATTTGGAGAAATTGGAGGGGGGAAGGGGCAAAGAGATGAAATGCAGAGAAGACAAGTAATTTCTCTTTGCTCTTTCATCTCTCCTTCCTCATTCGTCTCCTCCCCCTTCGCTATTTTCATTCTTCTTCTCTTTTATCCCTTAATTTTGTCTTCTCTTTCTCTCTCTTTATTTCCTTGTTCTCTGTTTCCCCTCGGTCCCCTCTCTCATCTTTCTCTATTTTGTCTTGCTCCTCTTTCTCTTTTTTTCTTCTCTCCTTCATGTTTTCCATCCTCCTTTTGCATCTTCATCTTCCCCTTCCCTTCTATTCTTTCATTCCCTCTGCATCTCTCCTCTCCCTTCCCCTTCTCTAATTCCTTATTCTTTCCTTCCCTCTCACCTATCCTCCTTTTCTCTCATTCCCTTTTCTCTCCTTTCTTACCCCCTTTTCCCTATTTCCCCTTTTCTTCTCCTTCCCTTCTTTTCTTTTCCTTAACTCCCCCTTCTCCCCCGTTCCCATTTTCATCCTTCCCTTCTCTTTCATTTCCTCACTACCCCCCTTCTCCCCCATTCCCTTTTTCTATCTCCCCTCCCCCCTCCTTCTCCCCCATTCCCTTTTTCTCTCTCCCCGCTCGCTCTCCCCCCCCCTCCTCCTTCCCCCACCCAAAAATGCTACATCCGGGAGCACAGTTCGAGACGTCACAGCCCAGCGAAACAAATGACTATCTGTGGTCTGTGAAACAAATGCCTCTGTCTGCACTCTGCGGAATCTCAAGCACACATTGATCCCAGAACTGTTAGGATGTACACTGTGGATAAAGCGAAGGAAGGAAAATGCAAAATAAGATTATGCCTTCACGTTAGATAGGTTGATTAGGGACTTCTACCTG
>NW_028234410.1:23085036-23095036 GCF_977035675.1 Penaeus japonicus
CAATTACTCGGTTAACTCACTCCTCCCCCCTCCCCTCCCTAAGCCACCCATGATCTCTGTTACTCAGCGTTTTAATTGTCGGTCGGGAGAGTCGGCGGCGCTGACCTTGGGCGCGGGAGAAGGTTTCCGCTCGAATTTCACTCTGCGAGAAGTCTGCGGTCGAGGTTGCGCAGTTTCATCATCGGGAAGGCGGCGCGGCGGTTGCGTGGCGGAATCAGGGAATGGTGGGGAGAGGGTAAGGAGCGGCTGAGAAGTATGTGAGGATTAGTTGATGAGGGGGCTGAGGATTAGTTGACGGGTGGGTGAGAAATAGCTGATGGGTGGGTGAGGAATAGCTGGCGAGTGGGTGAGGAATGGTTTATGAGTGGGTGAGGAATAGCTGATGAGTGGGTGAGGAATGGTTTATGAGTGGGTGAGGAATAGCTGATGAGTGGGTGAGGAATGGTTTATGAGTGGGTGAAGAATACTTGATGAGTGGGTGAGGAGCAGTTGATGTGAGGGTGAGGGAAAGTTGATGAGAGTCTGATAAATAACTGAAGAGTTTGATGAATAATTGAAGAGAGCGAGACAATTGATGAGAGGGCAAGAACAAAATTGATTGGAGGAAAGAGAATGATAAATAAGTAATTACAGTAAATAAAAACGACGGGTACAGGAGGTAAATATAATCAATCATTAATCATTAATAACGACGGGTGCAGAGGGTAAATATAATCAATCATTAATTATGATAAGTATGATAAATAATTTCGAATGTTTGACTGGTAATAACTAATGAAAAGGAAAACAAATAACGAATAATCAAGGTAAAATGAATAATAGCATATCCAATGCGAACACCACACTAATAACTACCGACAACCACAGGAAATACTATACAACCACAATGTACCGCACAAGTAACGGAACAAGTCAAGTGGTTGTAACCGCGTCTCTGATGGTATGGTTACTGTTTCTATCGGTTACTCGGTTACTCTAGTTCTTGGTAACTCGATTACTTAATTTCTCGGTTACTCGGTTACTCGGAACGACGAACGAAGTGGCCACCGTGAATAATCCGAGAGCAATCCTCTACTGAACTGTGAAGAAAATGAGGCAAGAAGACAAGAAGGCAATGAAGATCAGAAAGAGAAACAGAAAACAAGAAGGGAAAATATAACAGGAGACAAAAACCATGAAAGTAAAAGGGGATAAGACGATAAGGAATGAAAAACAGACAAGAAATTAACACAAGAAAGCAAGACAAGGCAAGACAATCAGACAAGAAAGCGAAATGAACGACAAGAAACTCGATCTAAGAAACCACAAAGACGGACATGGCCGTTCTTCACCACGGCCGCCGGATGCGCACCCACTCACAACATCGCTCATGCTGTCACGGCGACGGAGGATAGGATGGCGGAAAAGTTGTGCAATTCCCCGTTTCCTGGCGCTTATTTTAAGCTTCGTGCGCGTGCGTGTCTTTGATGACAAAGATACAGAGTAATAGTAATGGCATGTGATACCAAGCGGTAAGAGCTCGGATAGCTATCTACCGTGGCATCGAAGTCGCCACGGGGAGCCATAAGAGACAGCCGAAAATGCAGGGAAATCACTCCACGCCAGACACAAGTGGCATCGACATCTTCCCGCCTTGTCACACACACACTGTCAGTAAAGGTCGCTACCCACCCTCACGCCTACCGACAAACACGCCCATCCTTGCAATTGGGGCGCAGAATGGGCACAGCTCCTCGTTTCGCCGCTCGGACCCATCGTTAGGCCGGGCGCCTCTCCAATTAGTGGCGTTTGCAACACGTGCATCATCAACACGCAGGTCTGCAAGCTAACTAGGCTGCGTGAAGGTCTAACGACGAAGAAGAGAGAGGGCAGGCTTTGCACAGTATATTTACAACAAAAAAGAAACTAGAAACGGGTTCAGAATTTGCATAAAAAGTATGGCGGAGAATTTCTGAAACCGAAATTCTTTGATGCTTAGAGGAAGAGAAGGGCGAGCTCTGATGATGATGATGATGATGATGATGATGATGATGATGATGATGATGATGATGATGATGATGATGATGATGATGATGATGATGATGATGATGATGATGATGATGATGATGATGATGATGGTGATGATGATGATGATAAAAACAATCTAGAAAGATTGCAAATACGCCCGGACAACAACAGAATAAGCAACGGAAAGTAAAAAGCAAAGAAATAAAGGGTCCTTTCAAAAAACTCCTGCGAATATCCACAACCAAACCATCAAAGACGCTGTCACAACCCTTTGATTAACCATTGTTGTCTTTTTTTCCTTCTGTATTTTTTTCTTTCTTTGTGTCTTTCTCCCCCATTCCCTTTCTTTAACCACCCCACACCCTCATCTAACCCCATCTTCCGCTCCAGTGACCCCTTCCCATTGTCCCATACACGGGAGTCGGTCACCTCAACGCCGCGCCGTCACTGCAACACAAATACACATGAGTGCACACACACACACACACACGCGCGCGCGTCCATAGGCATTAGCTGAAATATAGACACATGCGCATACATAGAAAGACACACAAAGACAGACAGACAGACAGACAGACAGACCGACAGACATACAGACATACAGACAGACAGATACGTATATGCATACCTACACCTACACCTACACTAACACTAACACTAACACTAACACTAACACTCACACTCACACTCACACTCACACTCACACTCACACTCACACTCACACTCACACTCACACTCACACTCACACTCACACTCACACTAACACTAACACTAACACTAACACTAACACTAACACTAACACTAACACTCACACTCACACTCACACTCACACTCACACTCACACTCACACTCACACTCACACTCACACTCACACTCACACTCACACTAACACTCACACTAACACTCACACTCACACTCACACTCACACTCACACTCACACTCACACTAACACTAACACTAACACTAACACTAACACTAACACTCACACTCACACTCACACTCACACTCACACTCACACTCACACTCACACTCACACTAACACTAACACTAACACTAACACTAACACTAACACTCTCACACTCACACTCACACTCACACTCACACTCACACACACACTCACACTCACACACACGGTCACACACATAATCAATCAATTCCATCTTAGCCCGTCTTGACCTTGTTAAGTGTCGAATTCCCGTGTTCCTTCCGCCCCGGCGCTCATCATGATGAAACTCGGCCACAATGAGACTAGAAGCACAAAAGAACGGATCTGGTGTTCTTTTTCTATTGCGGTTCTGTTTCATTTCATTATTATTTTTACATGTCACTGTGCTTCCGTTTTGTGAAGGATTTCTTGTGTCTTCTTAAGGTTTGGCCAAATCTTGTTGTGCACTATTCTATCTTGTATTGAAACTTTCTCGTTTTCATTCTTTCTCTGTTTGATTCTCTTTTCATTCTTTCTCTGTATGATTCTCTTTTCCTTCTCCCTCTCCCTTCCACTTTCCCTCTCCCTTCCACTTTCCCTCTCACTTTCACTTTCCCTCTCCCTCTCATCTTCTCACTCTCCCCCTCCGTCCTCCCACTCCCACTCCCTTTACCTCTATCTCTATCTCTATCTCTATCTCTATCTCTATCTCTATCTCTATCTCTACCTCTACCTCTACCTCTACCTCTACCTCTACCTCTACCTCTACCTCTATCTCTATCTCTATCTCTATCTCTATCTCTATCTCTATCTCTATCTCTACCTCTACCTCTACCTCTACCTCTACCTCTACCTCTACCCCTACCCCTACCCCTCTCAGCAAATTTTCCTCCTCCCTCCACCAGCACAGCCAGCCAAGCAAATCGAACGAGATGCACGTAAGCCCTGTTTTTGTTACGTGGAATATTGGCGGGTTTCTTTGCGTCTGTTGGCCTAGAATATATAATGGATTCTCTCAAGTCAACCTTGCTTCACTCTGGAACACCGCTTTGAAAGGGAGAGAGAGGGAGGGAGAGAGAGAGAGATGGGGGGAGAGGGAGAGGGAGAGGGAGAGGGAGAGGGAGATTGGAGAGGGAGAGAGATAGGGAGAGAGATAGGGAGAGGGGGAGGGGAGGGAGAGGGGGAGGGGAGGGAGAGGGGGAGGGGAGGGGAGGGGGAGGGGGAGGGGAGGGGGAGGGGGAGGGAGACTGGAAGGGAGAGGGAGAGGGAGAGGGGGATGGGAGAGAGATGGAGAGGGAGAGGGAGAGGGAGATTGGAAGGGAGAGGGAGATTGGAAGGGAAAGGGAGAGGGAGAGGGAGGGAGAGGGAGATTGGAAGGGAGGGAGAGGAAGAGAGAGAGAGAGGGAAAGGGGGATGGGGGAGAGGAGGGGAGGGAGATTGGGAGGGAGAGGGAGAGGGAGAGGGAGAGGGAGAGGGAGAGGGAGAGGGAGAGGGAGAGGGAGAGGGAGAGGGAGAGGGAGAGGGAGAGGGAGAGGGGGAGAGATAGAGGGGGATGGGAGGGGTGTAGGGAGGGGAGGGTCAGGAGGGGGAAGAAGGAAAGGGAAGGGGGTGGAGGAAAGAGGAAGGGAAGTGGGACGGCCTGGAGGAGGAGAAGGAGTAGGAGGTGGAAGAACAGGAGGAAGTTAACGGCAACGACGACGAGAAGTGGAAGGAGAAGAAGGAGAAGGAGAAGGAGAAGGAGAAGGAGAAGGAAAAGGAGAAGATAGAGTAGGAGAAGGAGGAGATAGAGAAGGAGAAGGAGAAGGAGAAGGAGGAGTTAGAGAAGGAGAAGGAGGAGTTAGAGAAGGAGAAGGAGAAGGAGGAGTTAGAGAAGGAGAAGGAGGAGTTAGAGAAGGAGAAGGAGATAGAGAAGGAGAAGGGGAAGAAGGAGTAGGAGAAGGGGAAGGGGAAAAGGAAGAGGAAGGGGAAGGGGAAGGGGAAGGGGAAAGGGAAGGAGAAGTAGAAGAAGGAGAAGGGGGGAGGCCCAGAAGGAAGAAGGGAGAAGAAAAGTAAGAAGAGAAAATAAGAACTGCCGAAGCCTGATTGAGATTGGTCGTCTGAGCTTCATTTTTTTCCTTATTAACTAAGGAAAGCATTACCGACTCGCATGAAGTTCGTGCCTTCGCTGCCTTGTTAGCATCAGGCGTTCGTGGCCTTTCTCAACATATTTCTCCACACCGGTTCTTTTTCGGGTTCCCAGTTTCGAGAAAGTTTTCGAGACGTTTCGCGGGCAACTTGAACCACCGCGGTATCGAGATTCATACCCGAGGGCAGACACCACGTCAATACCGCAATTATATCATCTTAAAAAAGGCGACTCGGTACGATGATTCTGACCTGGGCTTTGTATGGGGTGGGGTGGGGGTGGGGTGGGGGTGGGGTGGGGGTGGGGGTGGGGGTGGGGGTGGGGGTGGGGGTGGGGGTGGGGTGGGGGTGGGGGTGGGGGTGGGGTGGGGTGGGGTGGGGTGGGGGTAAGGGTAGGGGTAGGAGTAGGGGTGGGGGTAAGGGTGGGGGTGGGGTGGGGGTGGGGGTAAGGGTAAGGGTAGGGGTAGGGTTAGAGAGACAGGGGGGAGAGGTGACGTAGGGTTAAAGGGGGAGACCATAACATGTTCGGTAAAGGTGGTGGAGGAGGTGGAGACGGAGGGGGAGAGAGAGAGAAGGTAGTGAGAGAGAGAGGGAGAGGGAGAGAAGGTAGGGGAAGAGAGAGAAGCTGAGGAGGAGGGAAGGGGATCATGGGCGTGAATATAAAGAACAGGATAGCTTGGGCGTTAAGGCTTAAAATAATCTTAAATTCAGTAACATAGAAAATTATCCCGGGATTCAAAGTCAATTTCTGATCTTAAAAATACAAAATTACTAATCCACCTAATCAAATTCAAAGTAAAACTGAAATTCTGAAGGAAACAAAAAAAAAATAAACAAAAAAACAAACAAAAACAGAAAAGTAGAAAGATCTAAACAGAAAAGATGAACATGAGAAAATAAATGAGATGGCTATATGTATATGTATATGTATATATATATGTATATGTATGTATATAAATATATATATACATATATATATACATGTATATATATATATATATATATATATATATATATATATTATGTAGAGAGGGAGAGAGAGAATATTTTCCCCCTTTCTTTTTCTTTTCCTTCAATCCATTGTGAATAAGATATGTACCAAGCGTATATAATATCAAAACAAGCTCATGCGATTATACAAAAAAAAAAATCACCATTCCCTAGTGTGTGCGTGTGCGTGTGCGTGTGCGTGTGCGTGTCCGTGTGCGTGTATGTGTGCGTGTGTGTGTGTGTATGTTTTTTTTCACGCGTGTCTCGTAAAAAGGTCAACGAGCGTAAACGGTTCTCGTGCCCACGAATTTTGGTGAAATTTCATTTTTGTAAGATATGAACTTTGCTTCAGACATGAAAACACACACACACACACACACACACACACACACACACACACACACACACACACACACACACACACACACACACACACACACACACACACACACACACACACACACATATATGTGTGTGTATATATGTGTGTGTATATACGTGTATGCATATGTACGTGTATGAGTGTGTATATGTGAATATATTTATATATATATATCTATCTATCTACCTATATATATACATATATATATATATATATATATATATATACATATATATATATATATATATATATATATATATATATATATATATACATATATATATATACGCTAAGACAAGAAAAAGAAACGAGACAGAGCTCGCCATCCTCGGCTTGGCCCGCCGCTCCAAAATCCTCACAAGCACATCTCCCCAACGCCCCCCGCCCCCCGCCCTCACCACCCCCACTATCACTCGTGCAGCGTGGGAAGGGCGTCGGGAGTCAAGGGGTCGCACGAGAACGGAGTCGGGGGAGTGAGATTAAGCCAAGGCCGTCGTCGCTTCCTCGGCAGAGTGTGAGGCGAGAGGATGCAAAGGAAAAAAAAAGCAAAATGATGAAAAAATTAATGATATGCAGCGTAGATGAAGGTGATGACGAAGAACACGAAGACGAAGATGACTATGAAGGTTAAGAAGATGGAGATGAAGATGGTGGGAATGAAGGAGAACAAAACTAAGAACGAAAACAAGAGTAGGAAGAGGAAGAGGAGGAGGAGGAGGAAGAGGAGGAGGAGGAGGAAGAGGAGGAGGAGGAGTAAGAAGAAGAAGAAGAAGAAGAAGAAGAAGAAGAAGAAGAAGAAGAAGAAGAAGAAGAAGAAGAAGAAGAAGAAGAAGAAGAAGAAGAAGAAGAAGAAGAGGAAGAAGAAGAAGAAGAAGAAGAAGAAGAAGAAGAAGAAGAAGAGGAAGAAGAAGAAGAAAGAAAAAAAGGAGGAAGAAGAAGGAAGAGAGAGAAGCAGAATTAGGAACAGGAGAAGATACCAAAGGAATTACGAACCGAACGTAACTGACAAAACTTCGATAGAAAAAGCTAATTACATTCCTAGGTCTCAATAGTTCCGTGGCATTCCTAAACATCACACGAAACGTCATACAGTCATCGGAAGTAATGCATAACGATTTCTCTTAATTAAGTAACCTCTGAGTGCTCATTTATGACAGAGAGGGACAACCTGATTATACCGATCTCCTCGATAACCCTAATCTTGAACATAAAGTAATAAATAGCCTTATTACCTTCATAAATATATCATAACCACACAGTCATAACGTCATAATCATCATAATAGCACCATAGTCCCCCTCATAGACAAAATTAGATAGCACTCTAATCACCATCATCATCAACAAAACCGGATAATATCATAGTCCTCGTCATTAGCAGAACCAGACAGCCTGATAATCCCCATCGCCAACATAACCAGATAACATCACAATCCTCATAATCCCACTCATCATGAGGCCGCGAACAAGCCGCCCCGACATCTGATCGGTCATCGCCACAACACGTCACGCCGTAATAACAAGTTTCCAAACTCTCCGTCCAATTATAAACTCATTGAGGTGCACCTTTGCCTTCACGAAACCCCTTTTCTGCTAATTAAAATTTCCACCGACGTCTTATACCCCCCTCCCCCTCACCCACCCCCGCCTCCCCCTACTGACACCCACACACTACTCCCCCCCCCTAACACCATACCCACCCCACCTCCAGGGCAGATTACCCATTGCGGCGGCTAATTACCCGAGCTAATTACTTCTGATCTAGTTGTTCAGGGATACAATAATTACAGCGGAGCGGAGAGCCGACTCGAGCGTTGAGTTTTCATCGCTATTGTTTTTTTTTTTCTTCTTCTTTTCTTTTTTTTCTCTCTTTTTTGTCCGTAATTGATAATAGACTTAAAATGCGTGAAATCTCCAGGATTAAATCTTATAATTACGGTTACAATTCATTTTTTTTACCGACAAATCGATGACAGACGCTTATACAACTTCATCGGTAACTTCAGAAAACGAGTCCCAGACAAAATAAATACCATGTCCATTATTCCTTACTTTTCCTTATCTAAACATACCGAGAAAGAGAAAAAATATGTATATAAACAGAAGATTATAAAAGAAAAAAAAGGAAAAATGGGAAACTTGGGAAGATAAATAGATAGATAGATATACATAAAAACGACTATCAGCATCCCATCAACCCAACAAAAGTGATATCAACAATTTCATTCATCCCAAAACTCAAACCTCCCCCCCCCCTTCAAAAAATAAAATAATGACAAAAAAAATAAAATAATGAAAGACAAACGATGAAACATATAAGAATAAAAATCTCAAGGAAAAAGTGTCCACGAAAGCCAGAGCAACACCAGCGCCACGAGCAGTACTTACATCAGCGTCCCACCAGGTGGAGCAGAGGCGGAGGGCGGACTTGCCGGTCTGGGAGCGGATGAACGGGCAGTGATCTCCGGCGTCGCGTCGGTAGAGCCCCGGGGGAACCAGCGTGTGGCCGAATCTGAAACACAGGGGGTTTGATTCCGCTCTATGGGGAGGGGGGGGGCGGGGGCGAGAAGAGAGATCTCAAGGGATATTAAGTTTGTCGGAAATCAGAAAGAGGTGTAAATATAAAATTCAGTTTTAAGGTGTGGTTACACTAGGCTAAGATGGAGCCACTGAGTCGACTGGTTTCCTGTCGCCCTTCCATCGGTATCCGTGGAAGAGATAGTAGTCTGTCCGAAACTACAAAGCCGTATATATGAATATCAGTTTAAGGGTGTGTTTACAATAGCTACAGATGGAGCCATTGATTCGGCTAGTTTTTTTTGCCTCCCTTTCATCGGTAGAAAATAGCCATCCATTTCTTCATCGAACAAACATTGTAAAAATTAAAACAATTACATATTGGGATAGGACTTTTCAATTGAAATATTTTATCAATACTTCAATATTTCATAATTCTTATCTACCTCGCGTACATAAAAAGAAGGCAGCTGATAGTATTTACTCTCATAGAATAAAAGAGGCAGAAGGAAGTGGTGCAGGATACTAGGCATCACTTCAAGCTAGATAGCCCAGTGTCAAGATATAATTGTGACCATCGCAAAATGTCTGACAAGAGCAACTGAAGTTGCTAGACACTAATATTACTAATTGGGTATAATTATTGAAAAATAAACACTAAGAAAAGAACATCAATTGTGTGTTTTCCCTATCGCCACCGGGAAAAAACACTGCATCTGTCCTCAATCACTATATCTCTTCACAACAGTCGTCCCACGTCACCGATCTCTCTTAACATACCCTTCCCTTTCTCTGAAACACACGCCCGTACATAAAATCCTGTGGCAATTATTCTAAAATATCCACTCCCTAGCGTCCAGTAACTCTCTTCTGCTCAGTAGTTGATCAATGCTGCCAAAATCATGACCCATTCTGTACAAGCATATTGTGTGCATAACCCAATGTATGTCAGTTATTTGGAGGGTCTGACTTCGCGTCCCTGTGTAACCGCAACGATTGACATCAAGATTTCCCATAGCTATCTGTGCCTAGTGTGACCGCGGCTTTAGGTTGTGC
>NW_028234410.1:23105036-23107536 GCF_977035675.1 Penaeus japonicus
CGCGTCCTCATTAGCATACAGTGCAACAATAAACCTCCAGTCGTCCCCCTCCATCACATCTGACACCCAGCCTCAGACAATGAGTCTCTTATCAGCAACAGCCATGCCGGCCTCGTCGCCAGTCAATTTCACCGATTACGAGGTATTAGCGAGGCTCTTGGGCCTTTGAGCTTAGTGTCAGCATCTGTGCTGACGTCAGGTCCTCCTCGCCAGGCGGTGCTAGAGAACGAGTAATATCATCAAAAGCAATTCGTTTCTTCGGAAGATCTTGTCAGTCAGTTAGTCCAGTCTCAGCTGGAGGTATAGGGCTTGGCTGACATTTAGTCTCCAGTTGGAGGACTGGAGAAGGCTGACACTCCTCGGATCCGTATGCCGGAGGATTGGACCTACATTTAATCAACAGCTGGAGGATTGGTAGAGGCATGACACTCCTAAGGTCCACATTATCCGAAGGCTGACACTATTCTGAAGCTGAAGAAATGTCAAGAGCTGACACTCTTCCATCGAGCCTGGACAAGGAACACCGAAGCTTTCATGTCACGTTCGCTTTCTCGCGGCCGACCTTCACATCAAATATTTCCTTCTTCTTTCACACTAAGCCTCCCTCGTCCTTCACGTTTTCCCCCGTTTCGTACCGGAAAGTCTTTATTCTTGCCTCATTCGTTTCCACCATGAAAATAATCCCTTCCTTCTCCCATTCTTTTAAACATTCATTGCACTAGGCTTCAAATCCGACAAAACCAAACCGTTATCTTTAAAATGAAGTATTCCTCTTCTTATTTATACGTCCTCTCTCTATTCACTAGTTTACACATTATACTTTAGTCCCCCTTCCCTTTTCACGCCTTTCCCTTGCCGTTTTCCCTTACACGAAAGTGATATCTTAAAATCCCGAATGAATGTCAAAAGATACACACTCAACAGACACTACTGATAATGATAACAAAGAAACGACTATTAAAATTAGAATGATAAATAACAACGTTGCCATGAGAGACATCCTGATATAGGACACCGCACTCCCTCGCAAAAGAGAAAAGATTCCTAACATTATCCGAGAAGGAAAGAATGAGGACAAAAATACCCCCCTCCCCTCCCTTCCAACCCCACACCCCGTAAACCCAAGGAAGTGGCGACAAGAGCACTTCCGGCGGAGAGGTAACGTGCGCGGCCGGAAGAGACCCCACGTCGCGCTGACACGTCACTCGTGGACTTGATAACACGAAATACTACTACTTAATACACATGGAATTTATGATACTTGTGCACATGCAGTTTCCCTCCCTAGAATATTCCGTCTTGAAAAGGCTCCGGGTACAAGACACGGAACACTTGCGGAATGCGTTTCCGTTACGTCTGGCGGAGTTTACGAGCCAAAGCCCGGCGTCACGTCCTGAGATGACGTCAGTGATACTGCGTTAAGACGAATTTTACGTCTATTCAGGTTGCTTAAAAGAGGATGTAAATTGGTTATTCCAATTCCAAAATGAAGCGTTTTTGTGCTAACTCTTGTACATATGGTTCTCCACCTAGTTCAGGCGTTTCTCTTAATATGTCAGTCGTTATTATTTTCTCTTTCTCTTCTTCTCTTGTCTATTGTTCCTCCCCTCTTCCCCTTACTTCGCAAGCCTGTCATCTTTAGAACTATTACCAACCTTTTAATCCTCTTTCTGCTTCATCCATACACCAAAAACACAAACGAAGTGAAATCCTCGGCCGCAACAAAAACACATTCCCAAAGGTATGACCACTGCAATTGCCGTTGTTGTTGATGTTGCTATTGCACCTGGGGATCAACCGTTTCCTCTCGAGCACGTGAAAGTAGCGACTTGATCTGTGTCTGTCATTATCTTTAATGCCCGCCCTATTCCCTTCCAGTCCTTTCTCTCCCTTATTAATGCGCTCGACTTATTTCTCTTCATTTTTCTCTCTGACAGCATTTCATGAGTCGAAGGCGTTTCACTTATATCAGTTACACTTCTTCCACTATTCTCTTTCTCTGTCTATTTCTCTCTCTCCCATACATACGCTTGCACTCGCACTCGAACTCGCCCATTCTCCCACTCCCACTCCCACTCCCACTCCCACTCCCACTCCCACTCCCACTCCCACTCCCACTCCCACTCCCACTCCCACTCCCACTCCCACTCCCCTCCCTCCCTCCTCGCCAACCAACCTGCAAGTGCGCGGTGACGATCCTGCGGGCCTTCTGGAACACCTCCTCATCTCGCCAGTCGGGATGCTGTTCCTGGATCCTGCGCGCCTGCTCGTTGTGCCAGCGGAAGAACAGGATGCCGAAAGCCAAGAGGGCGGGGTTCTGGTTGGTTCTCTGGTCCCCGAGCACTGAAGGAGGGAGACAGAGAAAGGCATTCGTTATTCGGGCATTTTTTTGGTGATGGGGCACGTTGGTGTTGGGGGTGTTGTTGTCGGGGAGGTTGAAATATTCTGGGGGGGATATATTGATTAGGTTTATATACATATATGGATATTATATGACACG
>NW_028234410.1:23112536-23120036 GCF_977035675.1 Penaeus japonicus
GGTCCTCTTCTGCCTTCGTTTTCCTTTAATTTATTTCATATTATTGTCAATGTTATCAAGATTCCCCACTGTTAGTACATAATCATCATCATTATTACGCTCCACCCTCCGTCATCATCTTCATTATCATCCTCATTATCATTATCATCATTCTCACCATCACCAGTACCACCATCATCACCACCACCACCATCATCATCACCACTACCACCATCATCACCACCACCACCGTCATCACCACTACCACCGCTACCACCATCATTTTCCTTCGTTTAATTATCTCCCATCGCTCACAATCGTGTTCGGAGCGGCTATGTTGCCATATTTTATGCTTCGGTGCGCACACAATATGCAAATGGATTATTCTCTGCAAGATAAACCAGCCTCTCAACCCAAGCAATGCCCTTTGTACACACCTGTTTCTTCTCCTTTCTCTCTCTACGTAGAGAAGTATGTCAGTATTTATAATACTGGGATTTTTTTTTCTTTTTTTACAATCTCTTTAAGTCTATATATCATGTTTTTTTCTATTCTTTATTACATCTATTTGATTTTAAAAACACGTTTTAAGAAATACATTATAGCGTATCCTGCGTTCCACGACTTTCATTTATTTTCTTCTTTTCGCGTTTCATTTCTTCGTTAATCATACTAACACCGGTACTCGAGAATATCTAAATCAAACAGGGAGGCTTTTTGCGTTCAATACGCACCGTTAAAAGAAGTTAGTTAAATGCCACAATGTTAAAGCAGTTAAAGCAGTTTACTACGACAAGAAAAACAAGTTACGCGCCCAATGCGTGTCGACAGAGCAAGGCCTAGATCCAAATTTATTTACGGGAAGACTTTAGCGCATTATTCCTACACAATTATTTAAAAGTATTATCTTAAAATGATCTTCATTTCCTCTGAATCAACTTATATTCTGAACTATTTATACTGTCTGTGTGTCTGTGTGTCTGTGTGTCTGTATGTCTGTCATATCCATTTTTATCTTTTTGACTCAATCATGACACACTTCATTTTTCCCATATAAGGAACCGTATAAAAAAACATCGTATAAAAACAACGCAATTCGAGCTAATGCACGTGTTTAATAAGCATGAAAAGGGGGATGGGGAGCACGTTGAGGGGTGGGGGGCAGAGTGGATGGGAAGGGGGAGAGAGGAGGGGAAAAAAGAGAGGGTGGGGAGGAAATGGTGGGGGCACGTAGAGGGGGAGGGGGTGATAGGAGTTGGAGGAGGTGGAGGAGGAGGAGGTAGAGGAGGAGGTGGGGGTGGAGGAGGGAGTTAATGAGGAGGGGGTGGATGAGAAGATGGATGTGGAAGCGGAGGTGGTGGATGAGAATAAGGAGGAGGAGAAGGAAGATGAGGAGGGGATGGTGGAGGATGAAGGAGGAGGAGGAGGAGGAGGAGGAGGAGGAGGAGGAGGAGGAGGAGGAGGAGGAGGAGGAGGAGGAGGAGGAGGAGGAGGAGGAGAAGAAGGAGGAGGAGGAGAAGGAGGAGGAGGAGGAGGAGAAATGAAAGAAGGAGAAAGAGGGGTAAGGAGGCGGAGGGATAGGGAGTAGGAGGTGCCCGGCCCTAGGATGCACTCATTAATGCTCCTGCAGTTCCTTTCGCAACTCTTGAGTGACCAACCACGCCTTCTGCACCGCCGCCACGCCCTCTCCACGCCCATGAGCTACTGCTATTCCCACTGCCACATATTTAAAGTGATTCTCTTCATATAAGGCGCTGATTTAATTACATCAATTTAAATGGGCTTTAATTCCATTAATCTTGGGTCTTGAGTTCATGTTATCAAGGGAAGTCCGATTCATTTCAGTCATTCCTTTTGGGTTTTGTGAATTAATTTCATCCATGTAAAGTTGAATTATTTCATTCAATTAAGGCGGTTGGTTCTCCTTTGCCGACGCCCATACATTCCACGTAAGACATGTTCTCTCCATCTACGCCCATATCTCTTCCGCCCGTGCCTACACACCCGCATCGTTTATCACGCCCGCGCCTCGCCCATTACGCCTAATTTCACCTAAACAAATGAATTAATATGAACCCTAAAATCTTGAAGACTTGAAACCCCAAGTTCTCCTTCTCTTAAGATTTCAACATCTCAAAATCTCATAATCCACAAACCATAAATTATCAACTGAAATCAGTCTGTTCCTTCTTCTCCTTCTCCTTCGCCTTTTCCTTCTTCTCCACCTCCTTCTTTTCCTTCTTCTCTATCTCCTTCTTTTCCTTCTTCTCCATCTCCTTCTTTTCCTTCTTCTCCATCTCCTTCTTTTCCTTCTTCTCCACCATCTCATTCCCTTCTCTTTCTTCCCCTTCTTCTCCTTCTCATTTCCCCCCTTCTTCTTCTCCTCCTTCCCCTTCTCCTTATCTTTATCTTTATCTCCAATAACACAAAACAATAGAAACAAATATAAGTTCATGAAACTGAATCAGATATTTCTCTCCGAATAGGATCCTAGCGTCACGGTCTCCATGGCAACGATTTTCGCATTAATTCGCAAACGCAATCTCTGCGATATGAAGCGACGTTGAACAATCTAATTGCATAATCCAATTAACGAAATCTTGAACCCTTGATGAACTAATGAGAAGTGTAATGAGAAGTGGATGGTAATCAAAAGTTGGGCAATAAAGCACACTTTCTCTGCATACTGCAAAGTCGAAATTAGACCTAACAAAATTATTTAGATTCAAAAAAGAAAAAGAAAAAACAAGAAAATTAATAAGAGCAAAAATAAGAACCTCATCTAATACGATACCAATATGTAGCGTTAGATAAAGATACATACACATATATAACGTCTTCTTTACGTAACAGCGAACCACGTAACGCAGCCCCGTGTAACGTACTTGACAAGTAGGTCAAGTTGGGGAGAAAGTCTGCATGCTCGGGAGGAAGCCTTCTGTCTATCGACTCGCTCGTAAGACTGGCACTTGTTCTCGAGAATGGCACTCGCTTTCAAAACTGGCATTTGTTCTCGCTCTCAAGGTTAGCGCTTGACGTCAAGGCTGGCACTCACTCTTGAGACTGGCACTCGCTCGCAAGATTAAAACTCGTTCTCAAAACTAGCGCTCGCTCTTAAGACTGGCGCTCCTTCTCGAGACTGGTGTTATTTTCTCAAGACTGGCCCTCGCATCTCTCTCAGACCCTCCGCCTGGCACTCAGACCTCTTTGGCTAGGTCTTGGACCACTGTGCTGAAGTCTCTTTTTACTGAATTAATTGTGGCCTTGGGAGCAATGGTGTTGGTGGTGGAAAAGTGTTGGCACTCAGACTATTGGCACTCAATGGTTGATAGGGTAATGAATATCGAGGCTTTGGTACTAGTGTTGACAGTCACGAAACTGGTTCCCGTGGCCAGTGTCAATGTCACCCTCCGTTGCAACGCTGCCGCCTATCTACACGTGGGATGAATTGGCAACTGAGTATCGCTCCTGTTGCTGGAGGTGGCAAGATTTCGGGGGGGCGAGGGGGGTTTCACGCTCTCCTCTCCCCCTTTTTCTTCTTCTCCTCTTCTTCCTTTACCTCTTTTACTACCGTTGTGTTTCTTCTTTTCGTTCGTCCTCCTCTTCCTATTTCTTCATTCATGTGTTCCTTGGGTTACTCCTTTCTGTTCTCTACCCACCTCCTCTATCTCTTCCTATCTCTGTTCCTTCCCCTTTTCCTTTTTCTTTTTCGCCTTCTTCCTTCTTCTCTCCGTTCCCTTCCTATTCCCACCTTTTCTTCCCCCTATTTTCACCCTATCTCTCCTTCCAACTCCCTCCCTCACCTACTTCCCTTCCTCTCCCTCCCTTCCTACCCCCCCTACTCCCCGACCCCAATCCAACCCCCTAACCTACTCTTCCCTCCCTCCCTTCCCCCCCCCTCCCCGACCCCAATCCACCCCCAACCTACTCTCGCCAGCACCCATTCCCCCATTAAGCTAATCTCTCTTTAATCCTTAATGTATCGAGTAAATTTGCCGAAACCGCGACAGGTGAAAGCGCAAGTACAGGTCGCCCAAGGAACTGCTGACGGAGATGACAAGCCGTAGATACGAGCGTTCTTTGGGGACTATCTAAATAGTAAGAGTAAATGCATTTGTTTAACCTCATAACGGCCTGTTCCTCGAAGTGTTTAAAAAAACAATTTTGTATGCGTGTGTTCGTCCGTGCGTGCATGCTAGTTTAATACATCTACCCACCTAACAACCAAAGTAGGTACTCCAAAGACATCAAAGATTCGCATCATCCTGTTCCACAATTCACGCCGACCTGCGACGCCATTAACACTTCATAAAAGGGGATTAGCGGAGCGCCATTACAGGAGAGAGCTACCCGAGCGCCGTCCCTTTGCTTCACGGCGGCGCAGCGGAACGCGGGCGAACGTGTTTCTATAGAAGCGCGACATCCATTGATTTGACAGATATGAGAGAGAGAGAGAGAGAGAGAGAGAGAGAGAGAGAGAGAGAGAGAGAGAGAGAGAGAGAGAGAGAGAGAGAGAGAGAGAGAGAGAGAGAGAAATAAACAAAAATAGTTAAGTAACAAAACAAAAAACGTTACTAACAAAAAAGTTAGTAATGTAATGTGCATGTTTCTGCGTCATGTTAAGCTCCCCCACAAAACGTTAAGCCTAAATGAGGAGAAACAGACGGAGGGGAGGGGAGGGGAGGGGGAAAGAGAAGAAGAGAGAGGAGACGAGGAGAGGAGAGGGGAAAGAGGGAGAAGAGAAGGCAGAAGAGAAGACAGGAGGTGACAAGAAGAAAGGAGAGGTGAAGGAAGATGGTAGGGAAGAGAGGAGGGCGTATTAGGGAAGAAAGGAGGGCGAAGGAGGGAAGATAAGAGAGGAGAGGTGAGGAGAGATGGTAGAGAAGAGAGGAGGGGAAGGAGGGAAGAGAAGAGAAGAGAAGATAAGGGAAGAGAGGAGAGAAGCAAAGATATGGGAAGAGAAAAGAGAAGAGCGAAAAAAAGGAAGGGGAAAAGAGGACACGAAAGGGAGAATAAGGATGGAAAACCCACGAAGAAAAAGGAGAAATAAAAAACTAGAAAAACAATAACGAAGACGATCTCACACTAGCGGGAAATTACCTGGATCTTCCTCGGTGTGTTTTCATCCAGAGGGAAAAAAGGGGGAGGCCGGAGTACGTTGACTCGCTGGAAATTTCTCCGAGATTGCTCACAGACGGGCATAGGATGGGAGGGGAAAAAAGAAAGAAAAAAAGGGGGTCGGCACAGAAAGTGAAGGAGAAAAAGAGAAGATAAAAATCAGAAGATGGAAGGGAAGACACAAAAAGAAAAAAACATATGAAAGGAAAACAATGAATAAAAGAACAAAACAGGTAAAGGGGGAAAATAGACGGAAAGAGGAAAAGAAACAGAAAGGAAGGAAGTTCTTCAATCATACAAACAGACAAGGATAAAAAAAGAAAAACAATGATGAATACAAACAAAGAGAGAGATGTAATGATAGAAGATAAGAGATAACAAAAATATCAAAATATAAAAACAAACAAACAGGTAAGAGTAAAACAAAAGAAAACTAAATGCATAGAAACATAACCTATTAAATATAATATAAAGTCTACACTATTATATGTAAAAATAAACACAGCAAAAACTCCCAAGGTAAACAAAGAAACCAAACAATAAGACAAAAGAAATTAAACTAACACCCCCTCCCCCCACCCAAAAAAATAAAGCAGGGAGATAGAGAGAGAGAGAGAGAGAGAGAGAGAGAGAGAGAGAGAGAGAGAGAGAGAGAGAGAGAGAGAGAGAGAGAGAGAGAGAGAGAGAGAGAGAGAGAGAGAGAGAGAGAGAGAGAGAGAGAGAGAGAGAGAGAGAGAGAGAGAGAGAGAGAGAGAGAGACAGAGAGAGAGAGACAGAGACAGAGAGAGACAGAGAGACACAGAAATACACAGAGAGAGAGACGGAGAGAGACAGAGAGGGGCAAAGAAATAATGAAAAAATCATAAAGCAGGGAACCTGGCGACCATACCACAGT
Organism: Penaeus japonicus; assembly: GCF_977035675.1. NCBI lineage: Eukaryota > Metazoa > Arthropoda > Malacostraca > Decapoda > Penaeidae > Penaeus > Penaeus japonicus. The sequence continues at coordinate 23,118,529 of NW_028234410.1, forward strand.
AGGGGAAAACCTCTTAATTAACCGACACTTACCAAAAGTGGGTAGATGGGGGGGGGGGGTAAGGAATCGAAAAACACCCTGACCTGTTTGCGAGGTTATCGAGCACTCCCAAAATCTCCAAAACAAAAGTCGATCGGACATCATAAACAAAATAAAAACGAAAAACAAAAAACGAGAACTGGAGATTGAAGGGGAGGTAGGAAATTTGAGAGGAGCTGTCCAGACATGAGGGGGGGAGGGGGAATACCTGTCGGCTGAACAATTTTAAGCACGCCAAAAAAAAGACGATCGGGAAACCAGAACCAAAAACGCGGGAGAATTGATATAAATAAATAAGACAAACATATGCATATCAGAATATCTCTCCTCCCAAAGAATACATATTCCTTTTTCCTTTTCCTCTCTGTGCCTGGTTCACAAGGAATCTACGAGAAAATCGATTCGAAAATCCCACCGACCTGTTCGCGCGGGCTGTTGGGGCTCTGGCCGGTGGAGTAGTCGTAGCCGGCGCGGTGGAACGGCATGAACTTCTCGCCGGTGCAGTGTTTGTCGTACATCTCGTCGCATCTCTCGATGTTGATCTTGTGCATCTCGATGGGGCAGCCAGCCTCCGACGCTTGCAAGATCTCGGAGGACACCACCTGACCTACATGGGAGGGGGGGAGAAAAGGAGGGGGGGTTAGTGCGTTGGTATATAATGAATGGCGTCGAGCGGTTGTTCAGTTTCATTCTTATTTTCTATCTTATTATTATTTTTTGGGGGTGGCAAAGGTGCTTGACTGGTGTTTCTTTTATGGTGGGTAATTGCGAAGTTTAGGAGAGAGAAATATTTCTGTCATTTTTCTGAGCCTTAACTTGATTTCCTGTCTCTCTCTCTCTCTGTCCGTCTGTCTGTCTGTCTGTCTGTCTGTCTGTCTGTCTGTCTGTCTGTCTGTCTGTCTGTCTGTCTGTCTGTCTGTCTGTCTGTCTGTCTGTCTGTCTGTCTGTCTGTCTGTCTGTCTGTCTGTCTCTGTCTGTCTGTCTGTCTCTCTCTCTCTCTTTCTCTCCCTCTCATTCGCAAAACTTGTGAAGAAGACCTAGTCCTGACCAAAGACAAAGCAAAAAATATGTCACCTTCAAATCAGGTTTTTAACTCCGCCGGCCGAGTTAACCTTTAAACTTTCAAGTTCATGCACGAGTCCGGCATCGCCATAAAGGAAAACATGCGAAATGGTCATGCGGGAAGCCCCCTGAATCATGTCCATGTCCTCTCCCCCCACCTTCATCCCTCGCGCTACCGCTGCCTTACGTCGCTCTTTCGTGCACACAAGGGGTGATGAGATCGACATTGCCCACTGCATGATGTCAAACACACTCCTACTCTATGTGGATCCCGTATATCTGTATATGTATACATAAAACATACATACATACATACACAAAAATTACGCACACATACACATACATACACTCACACTCACACTCACACACAACAAACCACAACTCCCCCCCCCCCCAAAAAAAAAAAA
>NW_028234410.1:23127536-23135036 GCF_977035675.1 Penaeus japonicus
CCTCCTTCTCCATCTAGGTGGGTGTATGAGTGAGTGAGTGAGTGAGTGAGTGAGTGAGTGAGTGAGTGAGTGAGTGAATGAATGAGCGAGTGGGCGAGCAAGAGGAAGGTCGGAGGAGGAGTAACAGAAATAGCAATAGGTAACTAGTAATAATAACAGTTATGGTAGTCATTAAGCTATATCAATTGCAACAATAAGAGAATGGACGATTAATAATAAGAGAAATAGTAAAAGCAGCAGTGCAATTCATAGTGTTAGTAGTAGTAATTGAGGTAGTAGTAGTAGTAGTAATAGTAATAGTAATAGTAATAGTAGTAGTAGTAGTAGTAGTAGTAGTAGTAGTAGTAGTAGTAGTAGTAGTAGTAGAAATAGCAGCAGCAGTAGTAGTAGTAGTAGTAGTAGTAGCAATAATAACAATAGTAGTAATAGTAGTAGTAGCACCAATAGTAGCAATAGGAGTAATAGTATAAGTAGTAGTAGCAGTAGTAGAAATAGTAGTAGTGGTAGTAGTATCAGCAGCAGTAGTAGTAGTATAAGTGGTAGTAGTAGTATAAGTAGTAGTATAAGTAGTAGAAGTAGAAGTAGTAATAATAAGGTAAGTAGTAGTAGTAACATGAGTACTACTAGTAGTAGTAGTAGTAAAATACCACTAGTAAAATGATAAACTAAAAGAAGTAGTAACATCAACAACAGTATCAGCATTAGCCACACTAACACTCTTACTTAAGGGTAAAACGCCCTCCGAATCTTTCTTTCACAACATGTGCTTAACACAACGCCATCTAATCTGATGAATAATCATGGACTTCAGCGTCTAACTCTAATGAACAATAAACTAATTACGACAAACATGCAGAGCGCGGCTAGTGGCATGCGTAATAATACAAATGTACTAAATACAAATTACTGTTTAACTCTGCACTCTCTCATTACCGAGGAAGCTGATTTCTCAACCTGTAATTTGATATTTCCTGATTTCTCTCTCTTTACAGAACGAGATTTCGTATATTCTATTCTGACATATTGATTACTTCATTTAAATATATTCTTTTATGGTTTTCTCTTTCTTCTTCTGCTTCTGCTTCTGCTTCTGCTTCTGCTTCTGCTTCTGCTTCTTCTTCTTCTTCTTCTTCTTCTTCTTCTTCTTCTTCTTCTTCTTCTTCTTCTTCTTCTGCTTCTGCTTCTGCTTCTGCTTCTGCTTCTTCATTCTCATTCTCATTCTCCGTCGCCACTTAGAACATTCCTCCTTGTCATTTGCCTAGCCTGTAATCCATCTATCTGTCTACTATATAATCTATTCAACCCGTAATCTGTTCAGTCCGTAATCTATCCAGCCTGTTATCCGTCAAGACTGTATCTCATAATTTGTCTACTTAGCATATACCCCTAACCCCCACTCCCCCCCCTCCCCAGCTACTCTATCACCCTATCACCCAACACACTGCTGCCCTGCTTCGTGTGGCCATACATCTTAATGCCGTGTCTCTGTCTGCGTGTCCTGCTGGGGACGCACAGGAGGGGAGGAAGAGAGAAAGGGGAGGGAGGTGGGAGTGGAAGGGTGGGAGGAAGTATGAACTAGAGAGGAGGGATATGAAGGGAAGGGAGAGGGAAAGGAGTAGAGAGGGGGGAGAGGAGATGAGAAGGAGTGTAAAGTCAGGAAAAGAAAAAGAAAATGAAAAGGTGTGTGTGATAAAATCATGAAAGAGAAAAAAATGAAAATATTTTAAAAAATAAGGAAAAGGAAGAAACAGATTCCCGTGGGTTCTCTAATCACTATTCCACTCGACCAAATCCCTAATACCTTTCAATACTACTAATTAACTTCGTACCACCGCATGCCTGGCGCGCAAAATAGTCTACGCTCGATCGCACTCTCGCTAACTATAGGTGCGGACACGGACGGGGAAGATATCCAGCGATTGCACGGATATACCCGGTGAAAATACTCAATGGAGTTAAGAAATCGACCCGGTGAAAATATTCAATGGAGTTAAGAAATCGAAACGGTGAAATAACTCAATGGAGTTAAGAAATCGAAACGGTGAAAATATTCAATGGAGTTAAGAAATCGACCCGGTGAAAATATTCAATGGAGTAAAGAAACCGATCGACCCGGTGAAAATATTCAAATATTTAGGAAGTGGGCTCGGTGAAAATACCTCACGACTGGACGACGTGGACCTCGTGATTTTTTAAACATATTCTTACGAACTAAAACCCAGTGAAATTATTTAATGATTCGGACCAAATTTGATGAATCTGATGGTAATGGATCATGATGATTCCAAGAACCGATCCCGGTGAAAATACTTAATGACTTGACCATCTGGACCCGGTGAAAATATTCAGCGATTTTAAGAACTGGATCTACTGAAAATCTGTAATGTTCTTAAAGAACAGCGATTTTAAGAACTGGATCTACTGAAAATCTTTAATGTTCTTAAAGAACTGGGAGCAGTGAAAACATCGAGAGTTGACCAGCTGAACAAGGTGAAACTATTTAATAATATTCAATGATTTAAAGGACTGGATTTATAATGTTATCGAGAGAGTCGTTCAATTTTTTTAATATAACCCTGAGAAGGAGGAAAAATTATTAAGGAATATTCGTATATATGACTGACAGACACACGATTACGCAACAGCAACAACAATCAGTGGTAACAATAATAAAAATGATGATGACGATGAAAATTATAATAACGATGGTTATAGGCATGATGATGATGATAATAGCAATAATAGAAATGATCAAATAATGAATACTATCACTGGATTAACGAACATATACACAAACACACCAACAGAAACACACTTGCACACCACCCTTCCGAGAAAAGATGTCTTAAAGTATGTATATAATCTCTGGTTAGGCAGATGGACAGACAGACAGACAGACAGGTAGATAAATAGACAGACAGACAGACAGGCAAGCAGGTAGATAGATAGAAAATCAGACAGACAGACAGGTGTAGACAAGTAAATCAATAAAGGAATTAAAACAGGAACGTCACTATCTTTCCATTAACGAATTTACAAAAATGCCGACCGGATGAAGAGGCGATAATAAAGGCATTAGTCAGCTTCGTCCGCCACCGTGCCACCTCGACCGGGAATAGTTACGCGCTGTTCTTTCGATAACGGAAAGTCGTTAACCCCCTTTTTTCGGTCTCCTTCCCCCTCTCCCTCTCCCTTTCCTCACCCTCACCTTCACCCATTTCCTCTCCTTCCTTTCTCCTTTCTCTAGTCTTCGTCTTTACTCCTTCCCCTCTTCTCCCCCCTTATCTTTCATTTCACCGACACCATACCTAGTCTGCTCTCCTCCAACTCCATCTCCCACTCCCACTCCCACTCCCACTCCCAATCCAACTCCCACTCCAACTCCCACTCCCACTCCCACTCCCACTCCCACTCCCACTCCCACTCCCACTCCCACTCCCACTCCCACTCCCACTCCCACTCCCTCTTCCTCTACAACTCTCCTCTCTCTTCTCACTCTTTCCCTCCCTTCCCCTCCCTAACCATCCCCCCTCCGCCTTATTTCAACAAGGTTTTCCGGAGAATGACGGAACATTTTAATGGAAGAAAGGCCTCCAATTCTACATGCATTACGGTAAAATACGTACAGAATCTTAATAAGGGAAAAAAAAGATTGAATTTCAATAATCCTATGATTGTGGGCAGGAAACTGGACCGAGTTTCCAAAAGCGTCAATTTACATTCCGAGGAGCCAACCGCAGACCACTGTCACCCATCCTGCTGGCTCACGTATTTGCATATGTACACACATCACAACAAATACGAGAGAGAGAAAGAGAGAGAGAAAGAGAAAGAGAGAGAGAGAGAGAGAGAGAGAGAGAGAGAGAGAGAGAGAGAGAGAGAGAGAGAGAGAGAGAGAGAGAGAGAGAGAGGAGAAAGAGAGAGAGAGAGAGAGAGAGAGGAGAGAGAGAGAGAAGAGGAGAGAAAGAGAGAGAGAAGAGAGAAGAGAGAGAGAGAGAGAGAGAGAGAGAGAGAGAGAGAGAGAGAGAGAGAGAGAGAGAGAGAGAGAGAAAGAGAGAGAGAAAGAGAGAGAGAGAGAGAGGGGGGGGAGGGAGGGAGAGAGGGGGGGTAAGAGAAAGACAAAACAAAAATAAAAATGGCTACGGACGCATGGGTAGAAAATGCAACTCCGATAAAGAAAAAAAATACGCACACCGAAAAAAACAAAAGACCAAACCCTCAGAGTATTAAGAAGAAAAGCAAAAACTCGTAATCGCACACCAAGAAATATGAAGGCGTTTGATTTGCTTTAAGAGAGCGAGTGAAATGGTAAACATACTCATCCATTCACATTCACTCACTCACTCACTCTTTCCCATATTTCCCCTCCCTCTCCCTACTTTCCCACGTTCCTGCCTCTCCTCTCCCTCTCCCTACTTCCCACTTCCCTACCTCCCTATTTCTTTCTCCCTTTCCCGCTCTCGCTCTACCCTTCTCCCTCTCTCCCTCTGCTCCATTCCCTTACTCCCTTACTCCCTAACTCCCTCACTCCCCCACTTCTCGACTCACTCTCTCTCCCCCCTCTACACCACTCCCCTTCTCCTCCACTTCTCCACTCCTTCACTCCCCCTCCCCCTCAATCCATCACTCCCTTCCTCCCTCACTTCCCCTCCCCGTTTCTCTCCCTTCTCCCTCCCTCTCGCGCACTGATCTCTCTGGGTTGACGGGCTGACGGGGCGGACAAAGTGCAACTCATCCTAATCTTGTGTCATGCTGTGTGCCGCTTCGCCCGAGTCTATACTTTATGGCGACGGGGGGAATTAACTCTCTCTTATGGCAACTTCTCTCCTTTTAATGTTCCGTTGCCTCACTTTCCGTCGAGTATGAGAAAACTATAATAGTAACAGTGATGATGATGATAAGAACAGTAACAATAGAAAAGAAATAAAGGCAGAAGGAGAGGGAGAGGGAGAGGGAGAGGGAGAGGGAGAGGGAGAGGGAGAGAGAGAGAGAGAGAGAGAGAGAGAGAGAGAGAGAGAGAGAGAGAGAGAGAGAGAGAGAGAGAGAGAGAGAGAGAGAGAGAGAGAGAGAGGGAGAGGGAGAGGGAGAGGAGAGAGGGAGAGGGAGAGGGAGAGGGAGAGGGAGAGGGAGAGAGGAGAGGGAGAGGGAGAGGGAGAGGGAGAGGGAGAGGGAGAAGGAGAAGGAGAAGGAGAAGGAGAAGGAGAAGGAGAAGGAGAAGGAGAAGGAGAAGGAGAAGAAGGAAAGGGATGAGGAGAAGCAGTAGAAGTAGAACATGAAGAGAAAGAAGAAGAGTCAACAGCAACACTAGGGAGAAGAAAAAGAAGACGACATCCGGATGTAATCGCATATATCAACCAACCGCCATATTTATACTAGGCCTACGCTAAAACCGGTAAATCACGAGCCCCCCTCCCCTCCCCCCTCTTCCCCCGACAGCATATATCTACTATTAGCAAACGTTCCACCACTAATTTCCACAAACTTCACGCTAGGCTTCAACGGAGTGAGTGACAGTCTCGCCCCCTCCTTCCCCTTACCCCCCGCTATGGAATCCTAATTATTCCCCTTCTCTTCCCTTCCTCCTTTTCTTCCTCTTACCCTCCCTGTTTTATACACTTCCTCCTCTTCTTAGTCTCTATTTTCGCTCCCTTTTTCCACTTTTCTTAGCATCCCTATCCATACCTCCTCCCTCACTCCCCACTATTATCTCCCTTCCCCATATTCCGTTCCCCCTCAATTCACCACCTCTCCCTCCTCCCAGTCCCCGTCCTCCTCTCCCCTTCCCTCCTCCCCCACCCCCGCCACTAACCCCATATGACGAGTCACGGCCGCGCTCATGCTAATACGGGAAAGCGTTTCCAGATCGGAATTACGGGGGAAAAAGACAGGATGAAGAACTGGCTTCACTTCCGTGCTTAGGCAATAGATGGCGTTGCTTAACAGAAGGGAGTGAGTATTAACGAAGGCTACGAGAAGAGACTACACTGTTAATATTCACTGGGATTTAGCCCTTGCCTTTTATTCAATCATCAAAAACTACATCCCGAAACTTTAAGAAAATATCGACCTTGCTTAATAACAGTTCATATCAAAATGACACAAAGTAACCTTGCGCAATACAGACATTTTGTTAACATAAAACCTCTACTGCTGCCACTTCATATATCATAGCATTATTACAGCCACACAACAAAGCAACAAAAGTGTCTTCGTTCCGTCAAGATGCAGTTGAGAAATCCTGCGTCTTCAAAATAACATACGAGCAACATCTGCCACCGTGCAAGACGTGTTTACAATGTCATACCTTAAACCCTGTGAAAGGAGATTATCTCTGCGGGACATTGTCAGTGAAACCCAGAAAAAACTCCATTTCAGCAACGGCACTTCAAAGAAAGGCATTAGTGATAGTCTGCATAGTCTTTTTTTGTGTGTGTGTGTGCGTCCGGGCGTGCACGTGACAGCTAACCATATATGTACAAGAAGTACAAAATAAACAAAAGTACGAGACCCTTTTCGTACGCTGGTTCGCTTAGTCGGGGGGGGGAGGGGGGAGAAAGGGGAAAAACAACCTAGAGATAAAAATCTAGACATGAACGGCGATAGCATGGAATGATGTACAGAAAGTGGGCGCCCGAAAACGGTGTTTGTGTCTCCAACCATTCCCTACCGCCCCTAGCCCGCCCCCTCCTTCCTCCCTTTTCCTTCTTTCTTTCTTTCTTTCTTTCTTTCATTCTCTCTCTCTCCCTCTCCCTCTCCCTCTCCCTCTCCCTCTCCCTCTCCCTCTCCCTCTCCCTCTCCCTCTCCTTCTCCTTCTCCTTCTCCCTCTCCCTCTCCCTCTCCCTCCACACGCAAACATCATCTCTTCTTGACCTGACCCACAGCATCCTAAAGCCCCGGAGGATCTCAGACCTGCCCCTCTTCGCCAAACCTTTCCGTGCCTTCTGCGTATAATCTTATGGCATCGGTAAACATCGCGCAGCTTCTGTCTCTTCTCATCGGGATGATCTCACCTCTGCCCCGCGGCGTCGGAACTCTGCGCGTTGTAAATACAGGCCTCCGAGATAGGCGGAGAGATGGGTCCGGGAGGGCTGCGGCGGCTTTCAGAAAAGGTGCTGACTTTCCTCACGCTTGCTCTCGCTCTCTCGCTCTCTCTCGCTCTCTCTCGCTCTCTCTCTCTCTCTCTCGCTCTCTCTCTCTCTCTCTCTCTCTCTCTCTCTCTCTCTCTCTCTCTCTCTCTCTCTCTCTCTCTCTCTCTCTCTCTCTCTCTCTCTCTCCCCTTCATCCCTCTCCCTCAAAGTCAAAAGTCCCGCCCCCTTTCTCCCGGAAAGAGAGAGCACGATATACCTGGACCCTCGACAATGGAGCCTGTGCCTACTCGATAAAAGGTGGTCGTCAACAGGCCAGATTAGTCTGTGCATGGTCACTCGTTCTAATTGCTGCCGGGAGCATCGTATCGTAAATGTACCACCCCCCCATACACACACACCCATCCACACAGTC
>NW_028234410.1:23150036-23172536 GCF_977035675.1 Penaeus japonicus
AAGGTCTATCTACCTACCACCATTTATCTCACAAGCAAATAAAAATAAACCTCTGAACACCCGCTACCAATCACACACATTCACAAACCCAACAAACCCTAAAGGCCGACTTACCGAAGAAGGCGAGCATGGCGGTGCGGTTCTGTGCCGAGGCCATGCCGTCGCTCCCATTGAGCAGCGCCTGCGAGAGCGTGCGGGGCGACGGCCGGTCCTGCCCCGCCAGCATGTACACGCCATCCGCGTAGCTGGCCGGCGTCTTCCGCGTCAGACGGGACTCTGAAAGTGACACAGGATGATTGTGTTAACGTAGACATAGATAGATTTAATCATTTACAATGGTGTAGGTGACATATTATGATTTTGTAAGCAAACATATTTGAATAATCGAGATAGAGTACATATAGATAGACAGATTTTTTTTTTTTTTTCATACAAACAATGCAAAATAAGTAAACACCCAATCAAGAGTATGACGATTGCAGTAATTCTATTCAACTGATAAAGCTATCGGAATCAGATAGCCTAAATTGACAAAGAGAAAGTTCGAGTGTCTTTGACAAAGAAATTTGGACACTAATAGCGATAATCCCTGTGGTCAATGAACAACACAAACATCACTGGAACACGAACTTCATAATAAGGGGCACAAACACTAGCGTAGAGACGTTATAATCTATAGGCTACAGTGTGGATATTTACGGAAACCACGGTTTCATTGTGGGTATCAAATGCTACAATATATACAAGTACAGTTTATCAATATTACATTACTTATATAAAATGTAGAACTTCTTTAGGGGTCCAATTTTTCAAGTAAAGGTCAGGATATCAACATAGGCCTACTTCAAATAGATCAAAGACTAACTCATGGCAACTTATCCCGATATGCCATGCAACTTGTATGTATATATATACATATATACATATATATGTATATATATATATATATATATATATATATATATATATATATATGTGTGTGTGTGTGTGTGTGTGTGTGTGTGTGTGTGTGTGTGTGTGTGTGTGTGTGTGTGTGTGTGTGTGTGTGTGTGTGTGTGTGTGTGTGTGTGTGTGTGTGTGTGTGTGTGTGTGTGTGAATATATATTTATATGAGATATCCTCTTCTTACGCTGTTAAACAAAAGAACATAAAACTAAACATGCAATCGAAAAATAACATGCCATTCTCTTCAGCATGAAGTCCCTCAAAAAGAGGGAACAGTGGGCCTCGTTTAAAAATGTATTCAGCTCTAAAAGACATGCTTTTCTTATTAATTCTTGGCATTACCATCTTGGCTTAGAGTTCGGCGAGAATTCGAACCACGTCGTGCGTTGCGCGTTGTTTACAGTAGAGCATGAGAACCGCATGCCTCGAACGCCTCATCATCAAATTCTTTGCGTAACTAACGTCAACACGCATGTTTACAGCTCAATCTTTTACATGTTCATACTCTTTGTGGCTTTCAAAACCATACGGAGGGGGAGAGGAAAATAAACGACAAATGTACATGTGCGATTTAAGGTGACAGCGAGTGGACGTCCGAATACCAACACGATTTGAAGACGAGAAACAAAACGGGCAGTTTAATAGCGTTTAGGTATGCAGGTACGAGAGATCAATACAGATTATGCAACCATACTTTCGTCTAAAACAGGCAGATTGCATCAGTTTTTTCATTCTCGTTTGTGTGAACGGAGATCCATAAATATTACACCCCATGCATATGCGTCCTTAAATAAGCAATAATGCAATCCCCACTACAGTTACAACTACCACTTAACTTTTCACAGACAGATTTTAGTATGCGAGTACCCTCTTTTCCGTAGACCTGATACGATCTTTAATGCGGTGAGTAATTTATATGGCGGCACCAGTGGTGTATTTACATGGAATACTTAAGTTTTCTTTCACCCTTTTTAAGAATCGGTAAAGTACCCTTACGTGAGCAAAACAAGTCAACCCTTGTTACTGAAGTTGTTAATGCCATTTGAGCTGTTACATTCACTGTGTTCTCAGCCATTCGCCATGCTTGGCTTACGCAGGAGAGATGTGAGCGAATTACACAAGACCAAGCGACCAAACAAGGGTGGATACCACTCCAACCTCAACCTTAATCTTGTTCTCGACCTTAGCCTTGACCTCGTCCTCAGCCTATACCTCGACCTCATCCTCAACCTCGACCTCGACCTCAGCCTCGTCCTCGTCCTCAACACAGACCTCATCCTCAGCCTCGTCCTCGTCCTCAACCTCGACCTCGTCCTCAACCTCGACCTCGTCCTCGACCTCGACCTCGACCTCGTCCTCGACCTCGTCCTCAACCTTGACTTCACCTCGCCCTCATCTTCAACCTTGCACTTTTAACCTCGTCTCCAACCTCAACCTCGTCCTTGCCCTAGCTCTCCCAAAAGGAGGGGGAGTAGGCGGGAAGGGAAAGGAGGCAAACAGACAGACAGACAGACAGACACTCCAATGCCACATAAATGATGGGAATCAACCTTCATCCCTGCGCCACAACTTGACCCAATAAAACCAATATTTGCGGAAACTCGGCAAAGAGACCGGAAGTGCGTGCATTCAATCATCATGACAACAAGCGCACGTTCCCTGTGACGTCACAAAACATGCTTTTTTTCTCACGCTGCAATTCAGGAAATTGTTCCATTAGTTGTGGGGTGCGCCATCTTTCTTGTCTGTTTTCTCTCTATTTACCTCACTCTCACTCTCACTTTCATTCTCACTCTCACTCTCAATGTGCTCAAATTTGTGTAGCATTTCCTATTGAATGTGGAATTATATATTACATATATTACAATTTACGAATTCTGTATTTTCTGCCCCAATTTCAATCGAGACTCTAAATATATATATATATATATATATATATATATATATATATATATATATATATATATATATATATATATATATTATATATATACATATATACATATATATCATATATATACATATATACATATATATATACATATATATAACATATAATATTACATATATATCATATATCATTATATATACATATATATATAACATATATATTATATATACATATATACAATATATATACATATATATACATATATATACATATATACATATATATACATATATATACATATATACATATATATATATACATACATATACATATATACATATATAATATATATATATACATATATATATGGTGTATATATAATGTATATATATATATATATATATATATATATATATACATTATATATATATATACATATACATTTTATATATGTGTGTGTGTGTGTGTCTGTGTATGTGTGTGTACATTATAAATATGTATATCCATATCATACATATATATATAATATATATATATGTATGTATACATATACATATATAAACTGTATATGTATATATATATATAATATATATATGCATATACATATATAAACATGTATTTATACATATATACATATATATACATACATATATATGTATATATACACATACACTATGTATATATACATATATATATATACATAGTGTATATACTATGTATATATACATATATATACATAGTGTATATACTATGTATATATACATACATACCACACATAATACATATATATATATACGCATACACACACACACACACACACACACACACACACACACACACACATATATATATATATATATAGATATATAGATATATACCGTATATATATATATATATATATATATATATATATATATATATATATATATACATACATACAGTCTACTAGTTTATAAATCAAATATCTCCGCCTCATTTAAAGATAGGCCTACATAAACCACTAGCTAGATGATTTGAATTCAGAAACCATAAAGTGGAACAAAATAAAACCAATGCAGAATAATCCTTAAATGAACACCAGCTAAGCCATCTCGGAACCCACCAAGACCAACCTGATCCTGCACAGTTCCTGGTAAGGCGGAACGACCTCTGCAAGAAGCCCCGAGCCTTGCAAGTAAGTCCTAAACTCCACCTCTTGCGTGGGAGACTCGCACCAATGGCTAACCGCGAACTCGAGTTAATCGCCGGCTCTTTCTCGCCTCCTGGAATTCAGGGCTTCTGCTGATCTTATCCTTCGGCCTCTGTCTCTTTCTGTCTCTCCCTCTTTCTCTGTCTCTTTCTCTGTCTCTCCCTCTTTCTCTGTCTCTCCCTCTTTTTCTGTCTCTTTCTCTGTCTCTCCCTCTTTCTCTGTCTCTCCCTCTTTTTCTGTCTCTTTCTCTGTCTCTCCCTCTTTCTCTGTCTCTCCCTCTGTCTCTCCCTCTTTCTCTGTCTTTCCCTCTTTTTCTGTCTCTTTCTCTGTTTCTTTCCCTGCCGTTCTCTCTTCCTGAAAGTAACGTTTAACTGATAATCTTATTCCTTTTTTTCCTTCTCTTCCCTCTCGCTTCGAGGGAGTCGGAGCGTGGCTAACAGGTGGGACGTTTATTTCTTCTCTCAGCGTAGAAAAGGAGAAAAAGAAGAAGGAGGAGTAGGAGTAGAAGGAAAAGGGCGAAGGAGGGATAAGATGAAAAAGGAGGAGAATGAACAAGAGGAGTGGAGGAGGATCTAAAAAAAAGAAATCAGACAAGCGGTCCTCAAAATCAAGCCATACTTCTTATGACCATCAGCGTGATGTTCTGCACCACCGCTCAGAAGTCAGTTATTGCACCACTTTGCACACTTGCCGCGACATCAAAAAAAGTATCCTCGAAACTGCAGAGAAAGATTTAACCGCCAACCGCTACAGCCAACCGCTACCGCCTGCCTCCCCGCTGATAAATGATATTAGTCAGTCTTATCGCAATTAACATTATCATCGCCATAAAAGGCTTCGCTTGGTCTCATGATTATCAATCTTCTCCAGTCAAGAGACCGCAATCAACAGCCAGTCACTTTACCTGATAACATGCCATGCCGTCCTTCTTTAAGACGCACACGCTACTAGACATCAGGCATGCAAAGCGCAAAGTATAGAGCACAAGGAGGGAGAAGAGAGAGTGGAGGGAGGGAGGGAGGGAGGTGGGAAGTAGAAGGAAGAAGGTAGGTGGAGGGAAGGAGGAAGGAGGAGGGAGGTGGAGGGAAGAAGGAGGAAGGAGGAGGGAGGTGGAGGGAAGAAGGAGGAGGGAGGTGGAGGGAAGAAGGAAGGAGGGAGAGGGAGGAAGGGGGGGGAGGAGGGAGGGAGGGAGGGAGGGAGGGAGGGAGGGAGAGAGAGAGAGAGGGAGGGGGGGGGGGGGAGAGAGAGAGAGAGAGAGAGAGAGAGAGAGAGAGAGAGAGAGAGAGAGAGAGAGAGAGAGGGGGAGAGAGAGAGAGGGGGAGAGGGAGGGAGAGGAGAGAGGGAGAGGGGAGAGGAGGAGGGGAGAGGGAGAGGGAGAGGGAGAGGGAGGGGGAGAGAGGAGAGAGAGGGAGAGAGAGAGAGAGAGAGAGAGAGAGGGAGAGAGAGAGAGAGAGAGAGGGAGGAGGGAGGGGGAGAGAGAGAGAGAGAGAGAGAGAGAGAGAGAGAGAAAGAGAGAGAGAGAGAGAGAGAGAGAGAGAGAGAGAGAGAGAGAGAGAGAGAGAGAGAGAGAGAGAGAGAGAGAGAGAGAGAGAGAGAGAGAGACGAACAAACAAACATACACACAGACAGTGAGGGAGTGCCACTAAAATCAAATTTCTAAACCAAGCCCTGTGACCGGGAGACCAGGAGCTCGTTCACACCGCACGGGCCACATAACCCGGAGACAAACCACTCTCCGTACCAGGAAGACGGGGCGAGCTAAAATTTGCTAAACTAAGCTTTAATAAGTAAACAAGTGGGTAAGCCAACGCAAGCAGAATCTCCCAATTCGAAAAGTATACAAGGGCCCTACATTTTGCTACGAGAGATACAAGAGCATTGCAACAAGTCACTCGACCTTCATTTGCATAGCTCACCAGCCTATCAGGTTTTAACTATGCAGTACGTACCATTCTTTTGCAACAAAGGTACTGCACATAAATATCGTAGTTGTCTTGCATATAAACCGATATTGCTCGGATAATCGTAGTTTTACAATCCGCGTCTGTTGGTTTGATGACGAGGTGTCTGGGTTTGTTAATGTTTGCGATTTTTTAGCGTGTGTGACTGCTTCCGTGTGTTTGTTTGTGGGTGTTTTTTTTTCTCTCTCTTTTTTTTATTGAGCGTGTGTGCTTTTGTGTGCGTACTTATTAGTGCAAGAGATCGTTTTTGTTTGTCCCTGTGTTTGACCGTCCTTGTTTTGTTTAATGTGTGGGGAGAGGTGTGCTTTCACGTGTAAATCTTCGTGTTAATCGCATGAAGAAACCATGAAGGATGCTCTCCCTCATGGCCGCCACTTGCAGCCCAGTTGCCGTGAAGATTAATAGGTACAATGAATATTTATACCATTTAGTATTGTCTGTGAATAATAATAGTTTTCACACCTGGCCTATTTAAGTGTCATATTTCTGTATCTGTTGCGTAACAATGGTGGTGGGGTAATTACTTTTTATTCACATTCAGTATGAAGATTATCAACACTATCATTATATTACGGCATTCTTACAGGGAGGTTCTGAATAATTACTTCCGAATTCTTTTATTTTATTGCAAGTTTACTGTTTAAATAACTGACTTTTATACACGCAAACATAAGTGACCAATGGAATGACGTACAACCCCACAACAGTAAATTGGCAAACACCATAAACATACGTAACCATCAGGACGTTACATTATATCTTGGAGTGCATGTGCGTGTCGTGGGGGCGTTTGTTCTTTACGCGTGTATCTATACAGTCCAAACAAAGGCGGACATCCTTGGACACAACAGGTAAGATTCCTTTGTAAAACCAGCCTCCTTTGGATCCAGCATCTGCATCATCCTTACTCAGCTGTGTATCTTAATTTTTTTTTTCTCACGGGGATTTTTGCAAGGTCGCTTCACCTGGACTGGCTCCGGAGTTCCCAACTTGCCCTCTGCGACATGGGGAGGCCAGATGCTTCTGTTGCATCCGCTGGCACTCTTAGCACTCAGGGCAACGATCTGTCTCTTGCAATGGTAATGGCCAACTGGCCCAGAGTTATTCCGTTGGCTCTCTTACAATCCAATCAGCGGCTCTCTCAGTAACTAGGACAACCATCTGGTTTTCCTAGGACCCAGGACAATTAGCAGCTTCTCTTAGAACCATCCGTGTTCAAGGACCCACTAATTCCCAAAACTAAAGCCAAACAGCCACTTTCCTGATGATGCTATAAAAAAAATCCATAATGTAAGCAACAAACCGCCATTTCCAGCTACCCAATAAGACTCCATGAACTTCCGGCATCAAACCACTCTCACTTTTAACGACTTTATCAAGAGGCAAAAGGAAAGCGGTTCACCCTCGAGAACCACAGAGAAGAACTACTACTCACCAACGGAGCCCCAGGCAGGGTGGGCGAGGTTGTTGTACCAGCCATCGTAGCGCTGTTTCTCGATGTAGCTCTCCGGGATATCTGTAAAGATAAAGGGAAGCGTGATTTATATATACACACTACATGTTGAATTGATGAATAGACCAGTGTCTATGCCGGTGGAGGATTAGGCTGATAGGTAGATAGGTATGAAAAGAGTATGGAATACAAAGTTGTGTTGAAGTACGAGAATACTGGAAATTGAAAGGGAAAGGAAATGAGACTGAGAGAATATGAGGGAGTGATAGCAATTATTACAGGAATAGAGAGAAATGTTTGACAAGGAAAAAACTTTGAATATGAGAATGAATTTCAACGTTTCATAAAAAGGTTTCTTAGAATTCCACAAAAATTATCATTACCATAACATAGATTTCATATTAACAATAGGAAAAAGCACAAAACGTTTTTCATATATCTAATGAAATATATAAACATGAGATTGAGCTTTGACTTTTTATAAGAAGCTCTCTGGGAGGTCTATAAATTAATTACATATTATCATATGATGAATAATGATAATAGTAATCAAACGAAAACGGTACATAATATTTTCAGTCTAACAGCTGTTTTACACAGAGTGATTAAACATATCAAAACACCACAGAGAAATACAAATCCACATAGAAAAGAAACGAAGAAAAACTAAAACATACTGACCAATGAATTAACGAAATAATTACAATGGTAACAATAATAAGAGCTGCCAGTATCGACGCTATTTTGAGTAAATGATACCGTACAAAACAAACAAAAACGAGAGGGAATGCGCAAAATGAGATGCCAGCCATTAGCCTGAGAGACGACCACGAGCGACAGAATGAAAGTTACAAATGCCACATTTCCATCATCAAGGCACCTTCATTCCTCCTCTTCCCCCCCCTCATTCCTCCTCTCCTTACCACTCGTCTTTGCCCTCTCCCCTCTCCCCTCTCCTCCTCCTCCACCTTCGCCCTCCCCTTGATTTCCTCCCTCCTCCTTCCCCTACCCCTTTCCCTTGCTCCTATCCCTCATCTTATTTCCCTTCCCCTCTTCCGTGCCTCTCTCCCCTCCACCTTCTCCTACCCTTTCCCGTTATACCCACTTTATTGTTTGTTTATCTGTTCCTTCCCTCTCCCTCTCCCCCTCCCCCTCCCACCCCCAAAGGAACCGCCGGGTAGATAATTAACAATTGCCCCGTGAACTTTCTCGGGATCTTGAGCAACCTTCGGAGTCTTGTTCGAACTTTTTTTTTTATCTAATCCTATTCAAACAATCCTATCTCTCACAATTCTCTTCATTCGACCCCATTTACCCTACCCTACTTACTGAATGGTATTTTCATCCACCCTCATTTATCCAAGCCTATCCACTAAATCCTATTCATCCTCTTTCTCTCTCTCTCTCTCTCTCTCTCTCTCTCTCTCTCTCTCTCTCTCTCTCATACACACACACACACACACATACACATACACATATATATACACATACACATACACATACACATACACATACACATACACATACACATACACATACACATACACACACACACACACACACACACATTCTCTCTCTCATCTCACCCTCCGCTAACGAGGCTGCGTAATAGACCGTATTCCGCCAGACACCATCGAGAACCTGCGAGAATCTGCGAGACGCTACCATTACAGGAGTGAAGGGAGGGGAGGGTAAGGGCGAAAGGAATGAGGGGAAGGGAGGGTTCAAGGGGTGAGGGGAGGGGAGGGGAGGGGAGGGGAAGGATGAATGGGTGAGGGGAAAGGCAAGGGTAAATGGGCATGGGGGTATGGGTAAGGGCAGGGATGAATGGGTGAGGATGTATGGGTAGGGGGTCATGGGGCTCCTAATCGCAAAGGGTGATGAGTTACGGCACATGGCGAGCGTATCATTACATGCAAATTTGCGTTGGAAAGTAAAGAGGTTATGGATGGCTCTTCGCTCGGCCTTTCCGTCGGAGTCAAGAGGCACGAGGACGCCCGGATGCTCTTCGGGTAAACGCTTTTCGAATCGCTCACTCTCGCTCGCTCTCCCTTCTTCTCCTCCTTCTTCTCCCTCTCCCTTTCCCTTTTCCTTTCCCTCTCCCTCTCCTCTCCCTCTCCTTCTAATAATAATTTCCCTCATACTCCCTCTTTTCTCATGCTCTCCCTCACACATCAACACCACCTTACATACCATCACTCCTTCATACCATAACCCGGACTCATAGGCTTACCTTTCTTTAATCCCTTAAGCCCATTTTCACGCTCCATCACCGAAAAAGACTCCATCCTTAAAATCCTCCTTCGCACCCTTCACTCGCTCCGACTCCTTCACATCCATCACTCCTTCATAGGCCTAATGCTTCACAAGTCATAATTCATACTTCAAGCTCCTTAAATCTCTTACATTCCCTCACGTTCATGCTCCCCACTCTGTTACGCTACCAAACTCCCTCATAATCCAACATCTGCTCTGGCACTCCCTCATCCTATTACTCTCTCTCTCTCGTAGTCCATCATGTTCTACCAATCCTTCATACTCCCTCACTCCATCGTGTTATCAAACTCCCTCATAATGCAACTCCCCATACTCCCTTATCTCTTTACTTTCTCAAAATTCCTAATTCCCTACCAATCCCTAACACTCCCTCACCTCCACCATGCTCTCAAATACCCTCACATACTCCACCAATCGACCATACTCCTCACTCCATTACTCTCTCCTTCACCAACAAATTACCTTCCATTTCACAAACCTCCACACTACACATTGGCACATCAACCAATAAACCTCATACCCAAAAAAACTATCTTCATATAGGCCTACTCGATCAACACAATAAACCTATTCACTTATCTCTGTACATCTATCAGTCCCACTTCATAATCCTCATGTCATTATATAAGATCACCCTTTCCCTTGCCCGTATAGGCCGACCTTGTTTTACCTTGCAAGGAAGGGGCGTCTACCTTCTTCGTCTAGAAGGTCTGATCTCATTCAATTCACTTGATTTTTTTTTTTTTTTTCATTATGCAGTCTCTTGTGCAGCTTGGAAGATGTATTTGTTTATGTGATATAGTATTGCTGTTGTTATTGCTATCACTATTATCATTATGATGGCTATAATCATAATGAGCATTATTATTATCATCACCATACCATTATCACTGTCATCATCACAATTATCATTATAATCATCATCATAATCACCATTTTCATCATCAAAATCATAATTTTTATTGTCTTCATAAGCATAATTTTCATTATCATCATTTCATAATCATAATCTCCATTATCATAATGAGTATCATTGTCATTAGTCATTACCTCATCACCTATCTACCCACTCAACTACCATTCAATAGACTTATTCACCAATTTACGTTACCCCCCCCCCCCCTGTTCTCTTAAACCACCCTTCCTTTATTCACCCACAAATTCACTCAAGCATATTGTTCTACGTCCTATTAAATGATTACCTAATAATTAATCCTTACTTACCCTTGTTATTTTCTCTCGTAACTATAAGTCATGCTTTTCTTGGTCTGTTCATTTGGTTATTGAGAAAGAGAAGAAAATAACGAAGAGACAGAGAGAGAGAGAGAGAGAGAGAGAGAGAGAGAGAGAGAGAGAGAGAGAGAGAGAGAGAGAGAGAGAGAGAGAGAGAGAGAGAGAGAGAGAGAGAGACAAAGAGAGAAAAAGAGGAAATAGAGAAAGAGAGACAGATGCAGACAGCCAGAGAGAGACAGATGCAGACACAGCCAGAGAGAGACAGATGCAGACACAGCCAGAGAGAGACAGATGCAGACACAGCCAGAGAGAGACAGATGCAGACACAGCCAGAGAGAGACAGAGAGAGCAACTGACATCCATAACCGAACATAACCCTCAGCAGCAGCAGCAGTTGTTTGCTCGATCAGACGCGCACTAAACACTAGTATCGAGACAGAAGAACAGCTAAATATGCAGATGATGACAGCAACGTTTACAGATAATAACAGGTATACTTGAGCGAGGCATCAGCACCGACCACGGACTAAACAAGAGGCCAAACAAAGTGACAGGTGAAAGGGGTTGGAGGTGGAGGTGGAGGGGAGGAGGAGGAGGAGGAGGATGTGGAGGAGGGGGACGAGGGCGAGGATGTGGAGAAGGAGGAGGAGGAGGACGAGAAAGTGGAGGAGGAGGAGGATGTGCAGGAGGAGGATGTGAAGGAGGAGGAGAAGGAGGAGGAGTACGAGGACGAGGATGCGGAGGAGGAGGAGGAGGATGCGGAGGATGCGGTGAGGGAGGAGGGGGAGGGGGGAGAAGGTGGGGGAGGGGGAGGGGGAGGGGGAGGAGAGGGAAAGAGAGAAAAAGAAGAAAAAGAGAGACAAGTGGTTACATCTGAAAAGGATGAAGTAACACCCTCATCCCCACCTTAATCCTTCCGTGGAAGAAAGACAGGAAAACAAAAGGAAGAACAAAAAAATCGAAGGCACTTCATCTCTTCCAAACCGCAGCTTCCCTTCGTGCACACTCGCTCAGCCTTGATAGAGACCTTGCAGTATTCGTGCCTCCTCGCATCTATGTTCTTAAGGGTCAATTTGAATCGAGAACCCAAGCCACCGTCGTCCTTACTTGCTTTCTTGTTATCATACTACTGTCTCCGCTCTCTCTCTATCTCTCTAACACTCACTCACTCACTCACTCATACCAACTTTTCCTTCTTTTTAATCAAATTACCTCAAGAGGAAGCGCCGTCAACATTCGAATCAAAAGGAATATATCCTAAAATATGCAAACAAATAAAAATAAAAGAAGGAAAGAGGCAGAAAGAGAAAAAAAAAGAAAAAAAAATGGAAATACGGCCTATCATTCTATCACTTTCCCGCCACCTTCGTTATCTCAGCGAGTCACACTGACCGGGCGATTTTCCGTTCTCCTTCTCGCTTTCGAAAGCCCTTACGTATTATTTTCTCTTTCACTCACTTTCCTCTCTTGGTAGAATATTTCCCTACTCTTTCCCCGGTTTTGCTTTGGTGTTTATCATTTTTCCACCTTGGTTTTCCTCGTGGTTTCTCTTGTTAGTAGTTTAACCTTTTTTTATTTACTTTTCCTTGACTGAATGCACGAATCAACCAAAAAAAAATCGACTCACGAAGCAACCACAAAGAACCGAATCCACAGAAAAAATATCCAGATCAAAAGAAGGATATCCTAACCTAGGCAAAAAAAAAATAAATAATAAATAAAAAATTCTATCCCTTTCCCGTCTCCTTTGTTATCCCGGTAAGTCACACTGACTAAGCGATTTTCAGTTCAAAATATTGAAGTAAATGAATACAAAATAAAATGAAAAAATAAAACAAAAACGCAACACCCATCACCGGAAGGAAGGAATTAACCGACACATTCAACATTATAGCGAGTTGATTAGACGTCGATCTCGCGGCCGCCCGCCCGTCCGCCCACCCGTGACTAGCTGACAGGTGGGTGGCTATCCAGGCTACATAGACAGGCTCTCCTGATGGCTCCGAGATCATGCTGAGTCACGCAATGCCGATTCCCCAATCGCCTGCCACATTCTTTTAACCCCCCCCCCCATTACTCCTACCCCCTCTCCTCCCTAGCTCCCTTCCCCGCCCACTAGCCACCCTTTTCCACCTTCTAGATGAACAAAGGATGCCTGAGGTGCACCAAACCCACAGACTCAACCCATGCACCGTATAATCCCCATTCCTAACAGCTTCTTCCCAACCTCCCTGTCCCAACACTGCACGCCGACCTCTGTTTCTTACCTCTCGTTCCACCCCCCCCCCCTCTTCCTAACCCCACACATCACTCCCCCCCTCCCCGCGTCCAAACACAACATAATACGCCAACCCATTTTGACCCCAAATAGAGAAACAAGCAGATGGAAAACTAAGGAGTGGAAGGAGAGAGGAATGGGGAAGGGGAGAAGACAAGAAAGGGGCTTGAAATGGGAGGAAGAAAGAGGGAAGAGAGGAGTGAGGGGAAGACTAGATGGAGTCAGGGGACGACTGGAGGGGAGGGGGGGAGTGAAGAAAATAGGCCATGAGATGAAGACTAAATCGCCATGGCCTTGCATACTACCCCTCCCCCCAATACCTCCCTCCATCAAGAACTCGACAATGTGCAGAAACCGCGGAAAATTGCGGTTAATTGGGCTAAGCGGCAACTCCAGCGCGAAGAAACCCCGGGACACAGTAACTGCAGTTTCGTCCTTAACGCGGCAATTATCTCTCTTCATATCTCACTAACTGCAATTCTAATCTTAGTTCTTATCTCCCTTGCTTTTCTTTAACTCAGGCCTTAATATTCTTTTCGTCCTAACTGCAGCTCTGTCTCTCTCCATTCATATTTAGAACTAACTATAATTACCTCAGTTATTATCTCACACTGACTACAATTACAGATACTTCTAAATATAGGCAGACATTCCCACACCGGTCCTTATCCCGGACAATGTGTGTGTGTGTGTGTGTGTGTGTGTGTGTGTGTGTGTGTGTGTGTGTGTGTGTGTGTGTGCGTGTGCGTGTGCGTGTGCGTGTGCGTGTGCGTGTGCGTGTGCGTGTGCGTGTGTGTGTGTGTGTGTGTGTGTGTGTGCGTGTGCGTGTGCGTGTGTGTGTGCGTGTGCGTGTGTGTGTGTGTGTGTGTGTGTGTGTGTGTGTGTGTGTGTGTGTGTGCGTGTGCGTGTGCGTGTGTGTGTCTATATATACATATACAGATATATTTCTTTAACATATTTCTGATACTAATCTACATACTATCACTATATATCAAAATGCAAACATAAGCTGTTAATAAATGTTTATAAATGTTATGTTCGCGAGTAATTGTTACGTTTATACATGTAAATAAATGATAAAAAACAGCAACTGTGTTACATCTACCATTGCCTCATTTCTTCTCTTTCATTTCTGTTTCTCTTCTACCATTCCATCTTCTTTTTCGTCCCTCATTCCTAATACAATATATATATATATATATATATATATATATATATATATATATATATATATACATAAACGCACATACAAAAAAAAAACAATAATAATAATAAAAAATAAAACAATAAAACAATAGAACCCGGAAGAGGAAGAATTGAGAATCCGAGGTTAAAAGAGAAAGAACAATAAAAACAAAAAATACAGACGATAAAAATCAAAGAAGAAAAAAAAACTGGTAGATTGATAAAGAAAGAGACCAATACATGAGGCAGAGAGACAGACAGACAGACACACACACAGAGAAACTGACAGAAACAGACAGACATCCAATAAATAAATAACACGTGATATAAGTAGATAGCACTAAGACGAATATGAAGAAACGCGTATGAAAAACAAATAAATAGACAAACAGATAAAGAACACACCTAGATAATAAAAAAAAAAAACGACGATACAAATTCGAAAAGAATGAATGCGACAAAAAAGAAAAAAAAAGAAAAAAAAACAAAAAAACAGAAATAAGCAGCAAACCATAAACAAGGAAACGAATGAGACCTGGAGCAGAATGGGGAAGAAATATGGGCCATAGTAAGACGATAAAATGACTAATCAACGAGCGAGAGAACTACAAATGTCAAAAAAAAAATCTCAGAGAAGTCGAAGAAAAAAAAAACTAGGGTAGCATGAATCGGCATTTTGACGGAGAGGGGGAGGGGAGGGGCAGGGAAAAGAGAAGGAAAGGAGAGTAAAGAGAGGATACAGCAATAAATGCATTGCATGCACATACACATAAATACATACATACATGTACACACACACACATAATCTATATCTATATCTATATGTATCATCTCTCTCTCTCTCTCTCTCTCTCTCTCTCTATATATATATATATATATATATATATATATATATATATATATATATATATATATACACACACACATATGTATATATAGAGATATGGATAGAGAGAGATAGATATGTTTTTTTTAGCTATATAGCAAGGGTAAGAAGTGAAGAGAAGAGAAAGGAAGGGAATGAAAGAAAAGGCAAAGTATGCATGGAAGAGAGGAGAGATGTGAAGGACCGATGAAGAAGGGAGTGAAGAAAGGAGGACAGACAGGGTCACCGTTACTCCTGGAAAAAGGTCATCCAGAAAGTGCCTTGTAAGCCCGTCGAGTGAAGTGAGCTTTTTGCACCTTTTTTCAAACCCAAACAGAGGCGGGGAGGGGGGTGCTTGGGACCGTGGTATAAAAAAGGGGGGGTAGATGGGTGAAGGGGAGGGGAGATGGGGAGAAGGATGGAGAGGGAAAAGGAAAGAAGCAAAAGGGGAGAGAGGGGAGAAGGGTTGGGAGGGGAAGGAGGAGTGGTGGGGCAATGGGAGAGAGGGAGAGGGAGGGGAAACGGGGAGAAGGGTGGTAAAGGGGGGGAGGGAAGTATACGATAGGAGAGGAGATGGGAGGAAAGGAGAGGAGAGGGGAGAAGAGAGAATTGAGGAAAGGACGAAAGTAAGAGCTGGGAGAGCGAGGACGAAAAAAAAATCGCACCTCCGCCATAAGGCGACACACCCGTGGGAGAACAATACCCACACGAAGACAAAAAAATCAAACAATGCCTATCAGAGCCAAGAAAATGGTCGGAATTAATATGCATTAACCGCCACAATCTTTTCTTCTGAGAAACCTCCGTTTAGTCAAGGCCAGACGCCATGCAATCTTTACGGCCGAGGAACGAGTCTTTTCGCAAGAAAATGCGCGCTCGCTCCCTTGCAAGTCACCGCGTTTTACCGCATTTTCCCGCGGTTATCCGCACCCAGCGCGTCGCATCAGATTAACTGCTCATTGTGTCAGCCGGTGATTGTTATACGCTGTCACTACTCCTGGCACAAGCGACGAAGGTGTGAATCATCCAATGACACACAGGAATGAAAGGCAACAAGTTGTCGGGGGGGGGGGGGGATCAAAACAAGAGAAACCGATCTTGAAAAAATGAGAAGAGAAATAATCATTATTACTTTTATTTCTATTACCATTACCAATAATAACTATGATAACAACAATATTAACAGCAATACGACAATAATGACATCTAAGAGAAATAAAATAATTTCATAAGGAAAACAATATGAAAAAAAAATATATATGATGGGAGGTCTTTAAAATCCCTCACGTTTAACACGGCAGAGCCAGGTCGGGGCGGGAGAAAGTGCACAGTATGATTTCTCGTTGCGATACTCGTCACGTGACCTAGCATGCACTCACACACACACACACACACGCTGCGGAATCAAGGATGTCGATTCGCTCGCAGATTAGAGCTGGGTCTGGAAGCTTCGGTCATGGCAGGGGAGGGAGATAGGGAGATAGGGAGGGAGGGAAGCAAGGAAAGAGGGAGGAAGGAGGAAGGAGGAGGGAGAAGGGTGGTGATAGACAAGAGGTGGGAGGAAGGGGGAATAGGGAAAGGGGGAGGGAAGTTGGAGGTCGGTAGAGGGATGAAGGGAGGAGGATGGCAGATAGGGGAAAAGATAGAGGGAGAGAAAAAGTTGAGAGAAGAAAAAGAGAGGAGAGGGAGGCGGAAGGGTAAGGGGAGGGGAAAGGGAGGGAAAGGAGAAGGGGAGGGAGAGAGGTGGAAGAGGTAGGAATAGAGAGGGGGAGGAGGGAGAAAGATAGGTGAAGGGGAGGAGTAAGAGGAGCAAAAGAGATAAATAGAAGAGAAGGGAGGGAGGAAGGAAAGGGTAGAAATAGATATGAGAGGTGCAGGAGGGAGGAAGACAGGGAGGAGGAGGGGAAAAGTGAAGGAAAGAGGGACAAAAGGAGAAAGACTGGGGGAGAGAAGAGGTAGAAAGATAAGAAATGAAGAAGGGAGGAAGACAGAGAAGGGGAGGGAAGTAAAGAGGGGAAGGGATGGGGATGTGGAAGACAGTTAACTATGCAAACAATCTCGTTTTTCATGCCTGGTTAATGCGATTATCTACTGCCCGATCTTCCAAACGTTTTTACTCATGACACGGAGGGGGGGGGGGGATTTTTTTAGTGCGTCAAGAATGTGCAAGTAAGGAAAGATAAGAGAGAAAGGAAAAAAAGAGAAACAAGAAATCTAAGAAGAAAATTAAGTTAGACACCATGGAGACTAGAAGCGCAAGAAGAAGAAGAAGAAGAAGAAGAAGAAGAAAAAGAAAACATGCAACATGCTTTTCATATCTACCCCATAACCCCTCTCGTGTACCATCATACCTACACCCCTCCCGCACCCTCATACTCAAACCTTTCCTAATGTACCCCATTACCATCCCCTCCCCCTTGTACCCCACCCCCACCCCCTCTCCTCCTGTACCCCAACCCCAACCCCCACCCCCACCCCCTCTCCTCCTGTACCCCCACACCCAACCCCTCCCTTGCTCCCTATACCCCCACACCCACCCCCTCCCTCCTGTACCCTTACACCCATCACCTCCCTCCTGTACCCTTACACCCACCCCTTCCCTCTTGTACCCCAATATCCAACCCGTCCCTCCCGCACCCCTACCCCCCCTCCCACTCCCGCTCTCTCCCATCAGCTACTCCATTAGGCAACCATTAGCATCTCTGACAACGGGCGAGAGACCAAAACAAAACGCGTGCGTCGAAATGCAAATCAGTGCTAGAGTCTTTTAAAGATGGTGGGGAAGGGGGGATAGGGGGAGGGGGAGGGGGATGCAGTGGGGGAGGATGAGGGAGAGGAAAAGCGGAATGGCGGAGAGGGAAGGTGGATGAGGGAGGTGGATGAGGGAGGTGGATTAGGAAGGACAGGTGGATGGGGGTGGGGGTAATGTGAATGGGGAGGGGAAATGTGGAAATGTGCAATGGGGAAGGTGGAAGGTGGATGGGGAGAGGGCGGGGGAAGGGGAGCTAAGAGGTGACGAGCCGTAGGTGAAGGGGAGGAAGAGGGAGGGGCGAAGAGGGGAGGAGAGAAGGGAAGAGAAGGATGGGGGTGAAGGGGAGGAAGCGGGAGGGGCGAAGAGGGGAGGAGAGATGGCAAAAGAAGGATGGGATGAAGGGGGAGAAAGGGGAAGAGGAAGGGGAAGGGGAGGAGAAGGAGAAGGGGGAAAGAGGGAAGAACGGGAGAGGCTAAAAGGGGTTAGAAAAGGTTAAAGAGAGCTAAAAAGGGAAACAATGTGAGAAAAGAGAATCGATAGACCGGGATTAAGAAGTTATTCACGAACGCCATCACGTAAGTACAAGAATTCCGCCTTACAAGAGCGATGGCCGACGAAGACCGACGCCCGAGCGGAATTCCTCCGTTCCGGACCCACACTTTCACTTTTTTAGATACGAGAGTGACAGCCATACGAGACGAAGAGCCCAGCGCCGACAATCCTGTCCTTATGGCGAAATGGCACGCATGTTTGCCTTCCTTTTTGCAACTTGACCTCTCTCTCTCTCTCTCTCTCTCTCTCTCTCTCTCTCTCTCTCTCTCTCTCTCTCTCTCTCTCTCTCTCTCTCTCTCTCTCTCCTTATGGCGAAATGGCACGCATGTTTGCCTGCCTTTTTGCAACTTGACCACTCTCTCTCTCTCTCTCTCTCTCTCTCTCTCTCTCTCTCTCTCTCTCTCTCTCTCTCTCTCTCTCTCTCTCTCTCTCTCTCTCTCTCTCTCTCTCAATTACCCTCGTTCCCACGCCACCTATGTCAACATGTTTCTGTGTCTGGACCTTTTTAGGAGAAACTTTGACCTTATTTGCTAATGTGACATTTACGGAAGCGCATGGAACAGCTCAAAAATGTGAGGGTGCTGGCAGGTTTTCGACATGGCAATGCGACGCTCAACTGTAGCATGAATTATTTATCAGAATTAATTAATCAAAACAATTATCAAATTTACGAGATTCACACACACAAATTCATAAAAAAAACATACAATACACGTGGAGATACCCACACATAAATTTTCTCTTTCTCCCGCACACAAAAGGCCAAATTCTCATTCAAAAGATGTCGATGCCAAGATAAGACGAATTCTTGATATAGTTTCTTGTCCCGAATTCCATCACTTATGACTCAATGTCTTTTCCGCATTATTCAAAAAGAATGAGAGGCGATGAATGATGGATATTTGACATAAAATACAACATCCAGACTAGTTTATGCGCTCTCCTAAAGTGTGCCCACGCCCTAGAGAGAATGCATGTTTGTCACTTGAGCACACACCCACTCTTCGGAGTATAACTTGTATTCACGCATTCATGAGAACATTATAATACAACAGAATACAATAAGGTCTATTCATACTTACACAGAAGAAACACGTAGGTAAATATAACGAACATCAGCTTCTGCACGAGCAATTACCAGGAATTTGACAATTTAAATACAACGCATACAAACAGTTATGCCGTTATGTCTTCATCTGCTTTGTACACCTGCTTTTTCCTCTCCTCCTGATTATCCACCTCTTCACCTACCTCCTTAATTCCTTACTTATCTGTCCACCATTATAAAAAATGATCAAGCGTGAATCAAGAGTGAATTTCCCCAAAAAATCCACTGCGAACTAAAAGTCTAATTCCCTTCACCGAGAGACAGGATCATGATTGCAGTGACACCTTTATCCGTTCTTTCACTTGAGAGGTTTAATGTCGAGTCAACGCCGAGGAAACTCATGCATGATTAGCCTAGCACGCGGTTATGGCAAATCCACCTTTTTTGTCACTTCTAACCGTCATCATGAACATGATCTTTGATCAACTTTACAGATGATCGATGATCCAGACATGGGCAAATATGTTACTTATAACAAGCACGTACATGGAGCAAGCTTACAACTCGAAAATATATCCATTTACCGTTTGGGGGAAAATATTAATGCAAAATACATCTGCTTTTGAGACAAGAACTCCACCGCAGTAAAGTCTCCCATCTCTACATTCACAAACTGAACACGCCACAATATGCAGGCATCCTATCTGTCTGACTGACTAACGTGCGCTGTTCGGTACAGTTGTCTATACCTTCTCGCTAAATGGTAAAAGGACCAGAAAATCACGCAAAAAATAAAAATAAAAAAGGTATTTCGGGATATATTTACGATATACAGTATACACACAAATGATTACGAAATTACGTGTTCCTAAATCTCACATCATACATAGACACGGAGTCACTTATACACACAGACGGGAGTACACGTAGACGTACACATGACACATTAATAAAACATGTCTGCTTTCATTTGCAGCAAATTTTATTTTCCTTAGTATCATCACCATAATAACTACCTTATCTAAAATAATCAATATCATTTGACATCCCATCATTAATACCACTACCTCCTCTCCTAAGAACGACAAACGACATCCTTAAATATCCTGAAGTTTCCTTGTAAAAGAAGGAGAAAAAAACCGTTAAACAGGACAAAACAGCAGAAGGCGAATGACGCTCTTCTCATGAAGAAAAAGTGAAGGCCTTGTTTTCATCTCCTGACTTCATTTTCTTCTTTGTTACTCTTTACCGTTTTCTTACTTCCATGATCAGTTTCTCTTCCTTTTTTATCTCTTACTCTTTTATCTTCTCTCTCTCTTTCTAATCCTCTTCTCTTTTCTTCTCTTCTCTCTCTCTCTCTCTCTCTCTCTCTCTCTCTCTCTCTCTCTCTCTCTCTCTCTCTCTCTCTCTCTCTCTCTCTCTCCCTCTCTCTCTCTCTCTCTCTCTCCCTCTCTCCCTCTCCCTCGCCCTCTCCCTCTCCCTCTCCCTCTCCCTCTCCCCCAATTTCTGAGTTCCCACGATACCGTTTCTTTCGACCACTCTCCGTTGCCAAATCACGCGTCGACTGACACTCCTCTAAGCAGACAGATGGGCGCCTTCACGTGTGAAAATTGAGCTGGCTCGAGACACACACTCACACTCAGAGTGAGAGGGAATGGAAGAGGGAGGAGAAGGTAAGAGGGAAGAGAAGGTGAGAGAGAGGAAAAGGTGGGAGGGAAGGAGGGAGGGAAGGAGAGAGGGAGGGATGGGGGAGGGGGAGGAGGAGGGAGAGGGAGAGGGAGAGGAGAGAGGGAGGGGAGAATGAGAGTGAGTGGGAGTGGGAGTGGGAGTGGGAGGGAGGAAGGGAGGGAGGGAGAGAGAGAAAGAGAGAAAGAGAGAAAGAGAGAGAGAGAGAGAGAGAGAGAGAGAGAGAGAGAGAGAGAGAGAGAGAGAGAGAGAGAGAGAGAGAGAGAGAGAGAGAGAGAAAGAGAGAGAGAGAGAGAGAGAAGAGAGAAAGAGAGAGAGAGAGAGAGAGAGAGAGAGAGAGAGAGAGAGAGAGAGAGAGAGAGAGAGAGAGAGAGAGAGAGAGAAGGAGTGAGTTGCGTGTGTGTGTGTGTTTACTACTCGTACATTAATTAAGCATCAGCTGACACCCGCATTTTTTTTCTTTAACCAGCTCGACCACTTTCGCTATGTGTGTTCTCGCGAGACAAGATTCGGGGTGGGGCGGGGAGGGTAGGTGTAGGAGTGAGAGGGGGGGGAGCTTCACCCGATTAAAACTATCAGTCTTGTAAAATTCTCTGCTTCAAACGCTCGCCTATTACGAAGGAGGCTTTAAGAGCGCAATCGAAATCTAAAGATGATGTGAGGCAAACTCTCGCCGGAATAGCTACGCTTCTCTCGTCTCAGCCGTCAGAAGAAGTCTTCTGTATTTGTATGCTTATTATGGAGGGGAGAGGGAGAGGGAGAGGGAGAGGGAGAGGGAGAGGGAGAGGGAGAGGGAGAGGGAGAGGGAGAGGGAGAGGGAGAGGGAGAGGGAGAGGGAGGAGGAGAGGGAAAGGGAGGAGGAGAGGGAAAGGGAGGAGGAGGAGGAGAGGGAAAGGGAGGAGGAGGAGGAGGAGGAGGAGGAGGAGGAGGAGGAGGAGGAGGAGGAGGAGGAGGAGGAGGAGGAGGAGGAGGAGGAAGAAGAGGAGAGGGAGAGGGAGAAGGTGAGGGAAGGAGGTAGAGAGAGAGAATTTGACAGAGCATCAGACACAGAACTAGAGAAGGAGAAAAGAAAAGAAAAAAAAACAAAGAAAGGAGGAAGAAGAAAAGAAGAAAAATAAAAGAGAAACAATAGAAAACAAGAGTTTAATAAAGGCAGACGAGACCCCCAAAAAAAGAGTTCACCCA
>NW_028234410.1:23182536-23185036 GCF_977035675.1 Penaeus japonicus
GATAAACGACAGCTGCTTTGGGAGCAGATCCATTTTTCTCCAAAAAATAGAGGGCTGTCAAACACTTACGAGTAAACTACAAGAAGACATGGCAACAGATGAATAATAGAGAACGTTTACTTTTCATGTTGAGTGGCCACGCGTGGGTACTGATATCGTGTCACGCTATACGAGAATTGACCATATTCGAATGTGTAGAAAGCGTGATTATGATGTTACACATACAAGTTGAACAAATTTACGTTATTCATCGTATATTGTAGCCAATTAAATAGGGGTGAGCTCTTTCTAATCATATATGATCATGTATTAGAATCCTCTCGCTTGCACATAGAAATATACGAGTAACTAGTATTCAGTTGACTATAGGCCTATAAGTCGACTATATACATAAAAATGGCGTTCCGGATTTTAGGATTCTTTTTAGATCAACTCCGAGTCTCTTTTATTGTATAATCTTCTTGTTTGATATAACTCCAAATCGTCTGATATACAGAATAGAAAAACTGCAAATTAATCAAAAGAAATAAATTCGAATCTGATTTGTGAACACGACACAGACTTCTTGAAGACGGCTCCTACACTCAAGTACATGTTACGGCTTTTATACAACGTAAAGGTCGTAGGTGCTCAAGGCAACGTTCCATGATGACTTGGACAGCTAGCGTTATGTGCGCTTAAGGGAGGGGTGGAAGAGGGGG
This sequence comes from Penaeus japonicus, assembly GCF_977035675.1. Taxonomy (NCBI): domain Eukaryota; kingdom Metazoa; phylum Arthropoda; class Malacostraca; order Decapoda; family Penaeidae; genus Penaeus; species Penaeus japonicus. The sequence goes on from NW_028234410.1 coordinate 23,183,238, forward strand.
AGAAGGAGAGAAGGGGAGGGAGGGTGAGGAGGGAGTAAGGGAGGAAGGGGAGGGAGGGAGGGAGAGAAGAGTGGGAGAGAAGGGAGGTAAGGAGGGAGGAGGAGAGAGGAGGGAGGGAGGAATGGAGAGGAGGGAGGGAGGAATGGAGAGAAGGAGGGAGGGAGGGAGAGAAGGAGGGAGGGAGGGAGAGAAGGAGGGAGGGAGAGAAGGGAGGGAGGGAGGAAGGGAAAGAGGTTAGGGAGGGGAGGAGGGAGAAGGAGAGAAGGGGAGGGAGGGTGAGGAGGGAGTGAGGGAGGAAGGGGAGGGAGGGAGGGAGAGAAGAGTGGGAGAGAAGGGAGAGAAGGAGGGAGGGAGGGAGGGAGGGGGGGAGGGAGGGAGGGAGGGAGAGAAGGAGAGGGGGGGAGGAGGAGGGAGGGAGGGAGGAGGGAGGGAGGAGGGAGAGAGGAGGAGGGAGGGAGGAAGGGAGAGAGGAGAGGAAGGAGAGGGGAGAGGGGAGAGGGAGAGAGAGAGGGAGAGAGGGAGAGGGAGGGAGAGGGAGATAGAGGGAGAGGGAGAGGGAGAGAGAGGGAAGGAGATGGAGAGAGAGGGAGAGGGAAGGAGATGGAGAGAGAGGGAGAGGGAAGGAGATGGAGAGAGAGGGAGAGGGAGATGGAGAGAGAGGGAGAGGGAGAGAGAGGAGAGGAGGAAGGGGAGAGGAGAGAGAGGAGAGGGAAGAGAGAAGGAGAGAGAGAGGGGAGAGGAGAGAGAGAAGAGAGAGAGAGAGGAAGAGAGAAGAAGAGAGAGAGAGAAGAGGGAGAGGAGAGAAGAGAAGAGAAGAGAGAGAGAAGAGAGAAGAAGAAAGAAGAAAAAAGAGAAGAGAGAAGAAGAGGAAGAGAGAGAGAGAGAGAGAGAGAGAGAGAGAGAGAGAGAGAGAGAGAGAGAGAGAGAGAGAGAGAGAGAGAGAGAGAGAGAGAGAGAGAGAGAGAGAGAGAATCTACTTACGAAATCAAAATCTCTAGACTCTAACGATTGGCGACAGGATGACTCACCCTTAAAATCCCAGATCCTACGCCTCTTTCGCAATCCCATACATACCCTCGAATGCCATACATCAAAGGGGTCCTTCAAACCCACACCCATTTACCCATCCCAAACCTTATATAACTGCTCCCCTCCCTCGGCCCCCCCCCTCCCCCCGTGGACCCCCTGTGGCCGCAATGTGTTTCCCCGTCTGGTTTCCCTGCAGGAGGTTCCGCACCCACGAAAGCGTCCTTGCCATCGTCATTTTGGTAATTTCTCGTACCCTCAGCAATTTTCGTCTCAGGGACTGACTCTGGCTGAGAGACACTGTGTTTCCATTTCCTCGTCCTCTTCTTATTTGTCTTCTTTTTCACGTTTCGCCGTTACAGGTATAACTTCATTTTAATTGTTTCCAATATCCTGAATGATACACTCAAACATTCATGATCACACTAATATATTTTTAATTGTTCCTAAGTAATATTTATTCGCCACATAATTCCTGTTCTAAGTTCCTATCTTCATTACTGAAAAATTCAGTGACCCTGAATTTCCCTTTCTTACAAGCACCATTTTTTTCGTAAATCGGGGACTTGTAAGGCGGTTCTTTTATCTTCCCATTCTGTTTACCTACGTGTGGCCCGGCGCACATACGTTTAGAGGATCCATAATAAACGGTGTGTGTATAATGACACCACTCACCCTACGTGTGTGCGTACGTAAGTGTATCTCCGTGATTGTGTGCGTGTGTGTGTCGTCGTCTTGGGTAACTCCGGACACGAAAGAGCGAATTGCGTCAC
>NW_028234410.1:23197536-23202536 GCF_977035675.1 Penaeus japonicus
TATATGCGGACACATGCAAATGAGTATGCGCCACAGCATTCAAAATTGGCATCAATTTCCTAAAATACTTTTTACCAATTTGGTGTCAGATGTGACGTCAAAACTCAGTTCATCCAGTCTGTTATCAAATCGGGCGTTCGAATCTACGGGAAACACACTCCATTTTTCTCTCCCTCTCGCAAGGCCTTGCCGATCACGTCCTTCATGGTTACCTGTAACGGTTACAATCAAGATAGTAACTGACATTACCGGACCCATGACGACCATCGCTACCATCATACAGTCACTTTAAGTACAAAAAAGTAGATACCATAATTGATATAATTGCTGATACAGATATGACGCCACGAACGATCACATACCATGACCACACCCAACTCTGTATGCTTGCGGCAGTCACCCAGCACAGTCAACTTATTCGAAACGCAGAGATCGCGGTCTATTGCCTTATCATGACTAGCTTCATTTTATTTTATCACTTTGTTTGTATTTTGTGATATGCGTTTACATCTACAAAAATCGAGCCATCCGCCGTGCACACGTACCTGTCCATTCAGCAAATGAACATAAATAGCGCATCTTAAAGGAATCTAGTCGATCTGCTAAGGCCATACATCAAGATCTTGCCACAGCTCCCTCTGCAAGAGAATTCGTGTCATTTCAAAGGCTATTGCAACTCGTAGCCTCAAGGAGCCTACTGATACCCTACCTGTTCGTTCTTCTTTTTGTAGTTTGCTAACCGTTACCATTGCTAACCTGTTTAAACGAGTTCTAATAGGCTTTTGCTGAGGTACTGATACATACATTATATTTAAGGTGAGTTTTCTGATATTTTTAAACAGTTATTATTGATGCAGAGTGGACCTTTTTATAGTGAAGTGTCATTGATATTTGTTAGACGTTAAGAAAATTGTTATACAGGCATAATATAATTTGTTTTTTTATCATTCTGATATTCTGAATTACAGTATGAGAGTGTATCAACATTTGAAACCAAATCGAGGTCAGATATTATATTTAACAAGAGAGAGAAAGTAAAAAAAGAAAAAGAAAAAGAAGAAGAAAAAAACACAGATATTACCATACCACCGGTTCTTACAACACGAAAAAGTTGCTACTTCCTAGCAGGCTTAACGAGCGTCGCAATACAGGACCGATGACCACGCCCTTCGTGTCACCCTCGTCAGGCGCCTCACCCGCTGCCACCGCCGCCTCATCCACTGCCACCGTCGCCTCATCCACTGCCACCGCCGCCTCATCCACTGCCACCGTCGCCTCATCCACTGCTACCGCCGCCTCATCCACTGCCACCGCCGCCTCATCCACTGCCACCGCCGCCTCATCAACTGCCACCGTCGCCCCATCCACTTTCTCCCGTCGCCTCATCCACTGCCACCGTCACCTCATCCACTGCCATCGTCGCCTCATCCAATGCCACCGTCGCCTCATCCACTTCCTCCCGTCGCCTCATCCACTGCCACCGTCGCCTCATCAACTGCCACCGTCGCCTCATCCACTTCCTCCCGTCGCCTCATCCACTGCCACCGTCGCCTCATCCACTTCCACCGTCGCCTCATCCACTGCCACCGTCGCCTCATCCACTTCCACCGTCGCCTCATCCACTGCCACCGTCGCCTCATCCACTGCCACCGTCGCCTCATCCACTGCCACCGTCGCCTCATCCACTGCCACCGTCGCCTCATCCACTGCCACCGTCGCCTCATCCACTTCCACCGTCGCCTCATCCACTGCCACCGTCGCCTCATCCACTGCCACCGTCGCCTCATCCACTGCCACCGTCGCCTCATCCACTTCCACCGTCGCCTCATCCACTTCCACCGTCGCCTCATCCACTGCCACCGTCGCCTCATCCACTTCCACCGTCGCCTCATCCACTGCCACCGTCGCCTCATCCAATGCCACCGTCGCCTCATCCACTACCACCGTCGCCTCATCCACTGCCACCGTCGCCTCATCCACTGCCACCGTCGCCTCATCCACTACCACCGTCGCCTCATCCACTGCCACCGTCGCCTCATCCACTACCACCGTCGCCCCATCCACTGCCACCGTCGCCTCATCCACTGCCACCGTCGCCTCATCCACTTCCACCGTCGCCTCATCCACTGCCACCGTCGCCTCATCCACTGCCACCGTCGCCTCATCCACTTCCACCGTCGCCTCATCCACTTCCACCATCGCCTCATCCACTGCCACCGTCGCCTCATCCACTTCCACCGTCGCCTCATCCACTTCCACCATCGCCTCATCCACTGCCACCGTCGCCTCATCCACTGCCACCGTCGCCTCATCCAATGCCACCGTCGCCTCATCCACTGCCACCGTCGCCTCATCCACTGCCACCGTCGCCTCATCCACTGCCACCGTCGCCTCATCCACTGCCACCGTCGCCTCATCCACTGCCACCGTCGCCTCATCCACTGCCACCGTCGCCTCATCCACTGCCACCGTCGCCTCATCCACTACCACCGTCGCCCCATCCACTGCCACCGTCGCCTCATCCACTGCCACCGTCGCCTCATCCACTACCACCGTCGCCCCATCCACTGCCACCGTCGCCTCATCCACTGCCACCGTCGCCTCATCCACTGCCACCGTCGCCCCATCCACTGCCACCGTCGCCTCATCCACTTCCACCGTCGCCTCATCCACTACCACCGTCGCCCCATCCACTGCCACCGTCGCCTCATCCACTGCCACCGTCGCCCCATCCACTGCCACCGTCGCCTCATCCACTGCCACCGTCGACTCATCCACTGCCACCGTCGCTTCATCCACTGCCACCACCCCCACCCCTACTACCACCATCTCCACCCCCACTGCCACCACCCCCACCCCTACTACCACCATCTCCACCCCCACCCCTACTACCACCATCTCCACCCCCACCCCTACTACCACCATCTCCGCCCCCACTGCCACCACCCCCACCCCTACTGCCAACATCACCACTCCCACTGCCACCACCCCCACCCCTACTACCACCATCCCCATCCCCACTGCCACCACACCCACCCCTTATACTACCATCGCCACCCCCACTGCCACCACCCCCACCCATACTGCCAACATCTCCACTCTCACTGCCACCACCCCCACCCCTACTACCACTATCTCCACTCTCACTGCCACCACCCCACCCCTACTGCCACCACCCCCACCCCTACTACCACCATCTCCACTCCCACTGTTACCACCCCCACCCCTACTGCCACCACCCCCACCCCTACTACCACCATCTCCACTCCCACCACCATCTCCACTCCCACTGTTACCACCCCCACCCCCACTGCCACCATCCCTACACCCTCTGCACCACCCCCACCCCTACTACCACCATCTCCACCCCCACCCCCACTGCCACCATCCCTACAACCTCTGCACCACCCCCACCCCTACTACCACCATCTCCACCCCCACCCATACTGCCAACATCTCCACTCCCACCGCCACCACCCCCACCCCTACTACCACCATCGCCACCCCCACTGCCACCACCCCTACCCCTACTACCACCATCCCCACCCCACTGCCACCACCCCCACCCCTACTACCACCATCGCCACCCCACTGCCACCACCCCCACCCCTACTACCACCATCTCCACTCCCACTGCCACCACCCCCACCCCTACTACCACCATCGCCACCCCACTGCCACCACCCCCACCCCTACTACCACCATCGCCACCCCCACTGCCACCACCCCCACCCCTACTACCACCATCCCCACCCCACTGCCACCACCCCCACCCCTACTACCACCATCCCCACCCCACTGCCACCACCCCCACCCCTACTACCACCATCGCCACCCCCACTGCCACCACCCCCACCCCTACTACCACCATCGCCACCCCACTGCCACCACCATCTCCACTCCCACTGTTACCATCCCTACAACCTCTGCACCACCCCCACCCCTACTACCACCATCGCCACCCCACTGCCACCACCCCCACCCCTACTACCACCATCTCCACTCCCACTGTTACCATCCCTACAACCTCTGCACCACCCCCACCCCTACTACCACCATCGCCACCCCCACTGCCACCACCCCCACCCCTACTACCACCATCGCCACCCCCACTGCCACCACCCCTACCCCTACTACCACCATCCCCACCCCACTGCCACCACCCCAACCCCTACTACCACCATCGCCACCCCACTGCCACCACCCCTACCCCTACTACCACCATCGCCACCCTACCCCTACTACCACCATCCCCACCCCACTGCCACCACCCCCACCCCTACTACCACCATCGCCACCCCCACTGCCACCACCCCCACCCCTACTACCACCATCGCCACCCCCACTGCCACCACCCCCACCCCTACTACCACCATCGCCACCCCCACTGCCACCACCCCCACCCCTACTACCACCATCTCCACCCCCATCCCTACTACCACCATCTCCACTCCCACTGCCACCACCCCCACCCCTACTACCACCATCTCCACTCCCACTGCCACCATCGCCACCCCCTACCACCCCTACTGCCACCACCCCACCTACTACCACCATCTCCACTGACCACCCCCACCCACATACCATCGCCACCCCCATGCACCACCCCCTACCCCATCCACCACCACCATCCCACCCCACTGCCACCATCCCCACCCCTATTGCCACTCCCCCCCCCCCCCCTGCCCCCATCGCCACCCCCACAGCCACCACCCCCACCCCTACTACCACCATCTCCACCCCCACAGCCACCACCCCCACCCCTACTACCACCATCTCCACTCCCACTGCCACCACCCCCACCCCTACTACCACCATCGCCACCCCCACTGCCACCACCCCCACCCCTACTACCACCATCGCCACCCCCACTGCCACCACCCCCACCCCTACTACCACCATCTCCGCTCCCATTGCCACCACCCCCACCCCTACTACCACCATCGCCACCCCCACTGCCACCACCCCCACCCCTACTACCACCATCGCCACCCCCACTG
>NW_028234410.1:23220036-23235036 GCF_977035675.1 Penaeus japonicus
ACTTTATTTATTATTCACACACACAGTCTTTAGGAATTCGATTCATGCAGCTGAGCAAAATATCCAAAGTTCGGATAAGAAGCTCTTTTATACATTGAAGTTGACCATATACTCTTTGTTTACAAAATCTTGTAACGAACTGTACGAAGCGTGAGAATAATTCACCATTCAGAAATCAAAATTTATTTTTTTTGTCTCTACACACCGAGTCTCTCGCTCAATCAGAAACCAACTAAGAGACGATCGGGGAAAAACGGAAAGAAGCGACAGGTCATAGGAGCCAAAAGAAAGTAAATATTAAACACCAACCCCTTCAGCATATATATATTCAAATGGAAATGGACGCTATGTGCAAGATTTACCGTGATACTTTTTCTGAAATTATAATTGCTCCTCTATTTGATTGATAAATTAACCGAGTGCAGTATTATGACGAACTTTGTTATCGGTGGCTATCTTACATTCTGCAACATCGACGGGGCCGTCCAGACAAGCGACATTAACGCGGCAAACTTTGTTCGATGTGACATAATGAATGGAAAAACCGCGAGCAAAGTTTGCCGGTCTAGACGGAGCCTAACCAGCACTTTTCAAATGGAAAAAAAACTTGGGTCTTTATGACTACAATACTCTAAAAACTGGAAACAGACAAACACACGATCTAATGAATTCGTCAGTAGCAACTCACTAATAACAATCATGGATGTAATTGATTGTACTGAACTAATACATCTACGTTTATTAAGAGAATCAGAAACAGACATTCCATTCTCATAGCATGAAGTTTACATTCCACATGAGCGAGTCTGCATTCGGCACCAATGGGTGTAACAAAATTCCTTTTGAAATAATCCTTTCTGAAAGATGGGAGTCAAGTATGTAGATCCATTTTATTTCACCTGCTGGCCCCACTCCGAGAACTTTCGGAAAAGACAGTTTTATAGTTATTACCTCGGAAAAGGTCCGAACTGAAACACTAGAGGAATGGGGAAAAACGATAGAGCTGCTAATAAACTAAATCCAAATACTCATGTGGAAAATGAAAAACAGTTTACAGGAGTGTATACCATGATTAACGGGTTAAGGAATTATTAATACTAGTCCAAATTAGGAAATTAATTTTCATATTCTGATGTGGATAATGAGTTTACTATCGTTCTCTTCACTAACGAAGATGCATTTCAGGACGACCGTCTGAATACATGTCAAAATGGCATTTAGTTTTTCATGTCGTTAACTACACCTTTGCCTTCTAGGCAATAGTTAGAACTAGGGGGACTTGCAGTTGCAGTTTGCCTAAGGCTGTTTACTTCTGACTCATCAATTGTTGAACAAGCAATCAGACTACAAGTTATTAATTCACAATGAGACCATAAACTCAAAAACCTCACAAAAGGAACATGTAATAGATATGATGCCATAAGCCTAATGAGTTGATAGAGGTTCAAGGAGAAAAAGAAAAAAACATACATATACATCAATTCTTTCAGACTTGATGTAACTGATATGGAGAAGACACACAAAAAGATGACCATTGCATATAGTGGGGATTTATCATAAAAGCGGAGGAATGTGGAAAATTAAAATTGTAATCTTCTTGTAACACATTTATTAGCATTTATATGATACCGATCTTGTTGGCAACATCAAGGGCATCATAATCTGGGGCGAGCTTTACGTATGCCTTCTTCAAGCCATCAGGTCTGTGGAGGGTGTTCACACGGACAGCATCAATCTCGTACAACTGAAATGGAATTACAGTATTAAAATAGACATCTTTTTTTAAACCAAGGAATTTAGTATGGCTATGTGACCACCTACTAACTTCATTCCTTGAATTTAGAAATAGTTTTTATCCATTGTGAAACCCCTTGTGCCTTAAAAAGAGTTGACAGGGAGCATTATTGTCATCAATGGGTTCACTTATTCCAGACTTGGATGAAGATGAAAGGGCATCTAATAAATACTTCTCATATTACTCTATATGCAACTGGTAACGTTAAAGTTAAATTTGAATTATTTTCCTCTTCCTCAATCCAAGAATATTTCCTTTCGTACTGCAACTGTCATTTCCTCATGATCCATACCATCATGCTCTGCTCCTACTGGTTCCAATTCCCAAGACTTTTCATGATTTCCTGGCCTACTTCTAGAAAGCATTAAACTTTGCAAACAATTCTGACTGGTTAAGTAATGCACTTTGGCAAGCCTTTAGAAATAGGCAGTAATAGAACTCAAAATTGCAGACTTGGAAATTAATGATTTTGTGTCAATTGGAAACCAATACTAATTTCGGTCTCCCCTGGCCTAAGCACATATCTAAAGATGAAATGTATAAATAAAATATATAAAATAGACCACATTTCATGATTTTGAAATCTAATCCAATTGACTGACCTAATTAAACTGTTAGCCAAAATAAGTTAAATTTTGAGCTGCAATGTCTAATACAAGTTGAAGCATGCATAATTGACAGCCTATATCAGATTCATAATGCTGAAGTGATAAATGTAGTCGTCCAGTAATCTTTGATGCTCAAGGCATCAGTGCTTTGTTTTTATGGCCAGGTACCTGGAATTATGGAGGAAAGGAAAAAGAATACCACCCAGACATCTATAATGTAAAGTGTAAATAAGTAGTAATGAATCAATTATATGCTTTTCTGAAGAGCATGTAACTAACAATGAATGGGTTAAAACATGTTTAACCCCCCCCCCCACACACACACACACACAGTCACTAAGGTCCTCTGTTCATTAAGTCAAATCTTGCAATGCACACTCCAGCTTCTCACTCATATCCTAGCTGCACTCAATCCAAGGCTTCCTGTAACTATCCAATTCTCATTGTTGTTCTTACCTTCTTGACAGCAGCCTTGATGTGGTTCTTGTTGGCTTTGTTGTGCACAATGAAGACCAAGGTGTTGTTATCCTCAATCAGCTTCATGGCAGCCTCAGTGGTAAGAGGGTAACGGATGATTCTGAAGCAATCCATCCTGCAAAAAAAAAAGTAACAAGTTAACCCTTGTCATTACCTAACAAAACTAGGCCTACAAAATTCACTTGAAGGCTACTAATGTACATTCCAATTTTATTCTGAGCTGTAATGCAGGCCTAGCTATCTTTTCAAGAGATGTCCCAATATCTATCAATGGAACTATCAAAATGGTAAAAAGCAAGTACATACTTAGGCTTGTTTGGAGTTGACTTCTTGGGGTACTTGGGGTTTCTTGGCAGCTCCAGGGTCTTGGGCCTGCGGAATCGGATGTTGGTTCTAACCTTCTTCACGCGGGTGCCTCGAGGCCCGTTGACGATCTGGTTTAAGGGCAAAAAAATTAGTACAAAAATCTAACAATCTGTTCTAAATGGTCTTAACATGGACCACAAAAAACAAAATTAAATTTTTCCTCCACTCTACTCAACCTACCTTGGTCGCCAGCTTCTTGGCCTTCTTGACTGCTCCAGACTTGTTCTTGGAGTCCTTATTCCCTAGCCTCTTCACATTCTTGTTGGCGGGCTTGGCAACACCCTTCTTGGGGGCACCCTTCTTAGGGGCATTAGCTCCACCCTTCTTCTGCTGCTGCTTTCCTGCAGCTGGCTTCTTGGAGCCAGCAGCAGGCTTGTCCTCTGAAAAAAGAAAATTCTTTAATTCAAATTGCACTAATTTAATGTAAAAATTTGAAACAATGAAAAGATAATTAGTTCCAAACCAGCTGTAACAATTTATCTTAACCCACACAGGACGGGTGGTACAGCATGTGTACCGCACATTCAAAAGCCCAGTTGCCGGGCGGCACAGTATTGTGCCAGCTATTCAATTGATTTAGGCCTAATAATTCGAACGCCCCGGCATTTGGACATTCTAGGCTAGAAATCCCCCGTCGGGAATGGGTTAATCCAATACAAAATATCATACAATCCAATGAAACAATACTTAGATTTAGTCACCATTAAAAAAAAAATAACTCAGCAGACCTTACATAGATTTATTAATAAATTACTGACTAATAATCTACACAACAGAACTAAAAACATTCTATACGAGGACAAAATGCAGTTGTTTTTTAAGTATTTCTGGCAGATGTATATTAGACATTTAAATCATCACTGATATTCAAGCACAATACTTAGTCAAAAACCTTGAACTGGATCATGGGAAATTTAAAATGTTCTAAACTTGATAGAAGAAATGCCAATACCAAATTTCAGTAAGTTTTAAATTGGAAAAAATCACAAGCAGCAGCACATTTAAATGCTAAAACAGTAACCTAACCAACTATCCCCATACAAACAACTGTACAGAAAGCCCTTAGGTCTGACTTGAATCATTCCATTTTTCACCTAAAAACAATCCTTCCTATCCATAATCCTAACAATAATTTAACACCATTAGTATTAACATTACCAGGAAATATTCAACCACTTTAACAAATTAGACATTTCTATCATCTTGCTTCACCTGAACATGTTTGCTGCATGTCAATTAAGATTTGACTTGCAGCAAACGGTGGGAATGGTGAGCCACAAATGTACCGCTTTACAATGGAAACACTGATCATGCCACACTGTTGAACACCCCATTTAGGTACTAGCTCCAGACAAGCTATAAGGCTGTAAAACTCATGGTAAAGCTTATACTAAGTTAAATTAACCTTTCTGCAACAATCTGGCTGTTATATATGACCCATGGGACACAAAAAAAGCCTCAAGCATATTCTATATTAAACCTTTGGGTTGTACTTCGGTGAATTATCGCAATTTAAAAGCATTAAATATAAAATAACAGTAGATTTGAAACTCCTGATTAACAACAAATAGGTCCTGTGTAGTTTCCATATAAAAATAGTTGTTAAGTCAAAATTAATAATACTGCACTTATTACAAAGATCAACATAACATACTTAATGAATATTGGAAATCACATTTTAGAGCCGGTAAAATGCACCACGAAATAGCGGGATTACGCCAACAATAATTACCGACCAAGGTCCCATTTTCGACTCAAATCTAATAGGCCTAGCAAAACATTTTCAATAGCAAAATAAAAAAGGATTCAATACCAAACTAGTTCTCTCTTGCCGAAAGTAAACACGTGTTGTATTTCATGTTTACACCACATGCCACTCACTAACTCCCCCTATACACCATCACACGAAACATCCAAAACCAACTAAATTAAGTATAGATTAATTTTAACTTTTTGCTGGCAAAATAAGGATATGAAGGTAACTTTTGATTTACCTTTTTCATGGCTAAGTAATCGTATAAAGGCAACATTTGGCGACAGTTGAAGCCGCCCTACTTCTTATTCTTTAACCGATTCATTTGATTCTGGGATGACTTGTTCTGACAATGTGGTGTTTCTCACACGGCACAATTGCTAAAGAAAAAAAAGTAGTGCAAATGCAGCGAAAATAAAAGAAATTGACATAAGCACCTCACACCACCCCGAACACAAACACTAACAACACGTGGATCTCTCATACTCCGAGTGTGATTTTCACTTATTTCTGCAAAATTCCACTAAATCCTCTTCTTTCGTTGCACTGCACATTTAGCAAAAAGCCTCTCCTTACGCTCATCATCGTTATTTCAGGGGCAATTCCTCTCATTATACGTAAATTTCAAGTATAATATGCCGGGAACTTACTCTTCGGTGCCATAGCTTCCGATGATGCAGTGGAAAGACCTGCTGGTGTGAGCGTCTGCGCATGCGTCGACTAAGATGGCGGCGAACAGGCGAGCCTCGGTTTGCGCAACGGGGATCGTCCTTGTATTTGGGGTTTTATTTAAGATTCAGTGTGGATATTGTTGTTTATGTAAGGGTTTCATATGTTATTCATTGGTATTTGAAGGTTTATATGGATATTTTTTTGTAATTAAAGTCTCTCAGAAGAGATGTTTATTGGGTACTTTTTATCGTTTGATTTTCTCTCTTTTCATCTACATCGTCTATGATGTTTTATTTTTGTCATGTGATTTATAAGTGTTCTCAAAATTACATATAGAAAAGAAATCGATAGGAATTTGATATGAAAAATTGGAGCAACATGCAAATTCTTTGATATTGTAATAATTTTACTCCCGTTTCCCTCAATAAAAAATAAGATTGATGCAAATTTGGATTGTTACAGAAATAAACCTTTATTAATACGTTCACAAATAAAACCCATAAGAGATAAATTAGCCACACGTGACAACAAAAACAACATTTTTTTACAATGAAACCTCAGAACAAAAAAAAAAACAAAAAATGAAAAAAAACAATAATAGTTCTTCCATGTTTTACGAATAAATAAGACCAATTAAGATAAACCCTCTCAAAAAAAATCCCCTCAAAAAGGTATCTTAAAAAATCCCTTTAGAAAATAATAAAGGTGGTCATTGTTTAGGGAATCAGCTGATGCAGGAAAACCTCACTCGACGACGCAGGATGCACATAATGCTCTTCTAATCCTCACATTTCCGCCCCTTCTTTGAGAGATCCTGATACGCCAACCTCGCTCAAAATGGGTAAACTATCATTGCGAAGTTATGGAGTTTAATAGGATTCTTTGTATGGTTTTGTGACGAGTCTGCATTGGATATGAGATGGAGTTTTAATAGTGTCTTCGTGGATGTAATGCACTTTGTTTATGTATTACGTCGGAGAATTTCATTGTCTTCCGTCTTGAGTTTTAAGTATTGTTCTCTTTGTCTTTATTTCTTTATTACTTGAATTTTTTTTAAATAGTGGAAATAGATGTAAATGTGTTATTAATTATTAAAAGTTAGATGTGATATTAGCTTTACTTTCGCATATGAGGAAAAAGTTGTCACTTCTAAAGAACAATGATTTCGAGATACATGATGTCATTGTATTTCTTGCATCATAGTAAATGCTGTCTTTCAAGATGTTCTCTTTGTAACCTCATATACATGTCAAAGTATGGATTTATAAGTGGGACTTGTTCAAAACATTGTTTTTGTTTATTTTTATATTTACTGCATTATGATATAATAATTTTTGACTGACTGTACTTGCATAAGCTTATAAGAATTAGCTTTTATGATTGATATTTATTTATTTGTTCTTTTAATTTTTCCTGTGCTTTATTGCTTTTTTCTAAATAGTGATAAAAACATGTCTGTATATGTTATATATGATTTATTTTAATTTCGTGTAAATCCCTCCCATTCTGATTTTCTCAGTTTTTGATTGAAACTCCATCCAATCCTGCATTATCTATTATGAAACAGGAACAGATGTCAAAAAGTTACATGATTAAGATTTATTGGTGCCATTTTTCATTCAATGAATTGATGATTGAATTATTATGTGAATAAGGAAATGTCATTAAAAAATGATGAAAAAAAATTACAGTAAATCTATTAGAATAAAAATATCATGAAAATTTACAACTACATTTTGAAAGAGTTATGAAGACAAATCATAATGGAAAACTATATATGGATTGATATTCTCCTAGACATTTTTTATATTAGATGATTTGCTGGAGAATGTGATTTTTCCTTGCCTCAGGTTGCTGTTGTGGATGCAAGCTATGTTGCTGTACGCTTTTAGTGATCACTCTGGTTATTGCGGCTAGCCTAGGTCTCTTCAGTGCCTTCTTCCCATATCCAAGCCATGCCTCGTGCCGTGTTGACTGGTAAGATGTATTTATGTTGTATTGTTTATATTGGGTTGTTGATTTTGCAATGGAACCCCTGGTAATGAATGCATTTTTTTCTTTTCTTTAAAGTTTTCTGTGCACATGGTTGTGCACATGCATACATATGTGCATGAAATTTGTAATTTGAATTTTAAGGATGTTTATTGTGTGTTTCTTCTTTTGTTTGACACTTTCTTCTTAATACGATATCTTGGTCAGTTTAATCTCCTCATTTTATGAAAGTATGCAACTGTTAATAAATATGTATGAGGAAATCTATAATTCCAAGATGTGTGGAAATGTTAGGTCCTTTTCTGTGGTTTTAACTAAGAACAGACATGACGCTTTTCATGGTTGGGAGTGAGACCAAGGGGAAGAGTAGGGAAGTTCTCTAACTGTTGTAATTCTCTTCACAAGTGGGTCATCCAAGTCTAGAAATTGAAGCACCTCTAAAAGTATGAATATTGTAAGAAATATCATGCAATGGACATAGTTATGATATAGTTTATATTTTTTAAGGAAAGTTTAATCTTGATAAGGTAATTGATTTGGTATTACATAGTAGAAGAGAGTGTTTATATGTATGGGTTTGTGTATGTGTGCATACATAATAACATTTTGACTGGTTAGAGAATTGAAAAGAGTGGGGTGTGGAGGCAAGAGCTAACTGCTACAGGGGACATGGTGGTAAAATGGTTAAGAACCACTGTCCTAGATAATCCACCTCTTGTATGTAAAAAAAAACACTTGAGAGATAATTTGGACATGAAAAGAAGATACATTTGAGGGCATTTTTTTTCTAGGCTGATATTATTTATGTATTGCTTTATTTTCATTCATAGAAGGTGAATGAGTTTATATATAAGCATTCATATTTCTAGGTATTAGTTTATAGTTATATCTACATATTAGAAGATGGACAGTCCACTGTGGTTTGTTTTATTCCATTTTTTTCTCACACAGATGTTTTCCCTAGTTTTTAGACACCATGAGTCAGTACTAGGTCCACCTGACCTCGTCTGTGTTACAGGGATTGGGTCAGATACAAGTGTCCAATGTCAAGTAAAGTCAGAAATACACTAAAGTTTTTACAACCAAATGCAAATACAGATATAAATAATTGGCTTTCTTAATCAAATACAAAGAAAATATAAAAATTTTGATAAAGTATTTTCAAATACTTTCATCCTAATTATATAAAAAGAATGCCATGATATTCATTCCAGAACTCCATTTTCCTTCGCCACCTCTAGTTCTGTGATCCTGTTGATAGAGGGATAGACCCTTCAAATGAACAGGGACACAGTTTAGAATACGTTTAAATGCTAACATTACTTTGAATCTTAACCAAGTGGATTCACTTTCACTTTGGAACAAGATAACTAATTTCTAGTATAGAAAAGATACTTAAATTTTAATTCTCAATATTTGTCCTATAAGTTCAAGAGAAAATTATTTACCACTTACAGACATGTGCTCTTATGTATAAAGGAATCAATAATTTCCAATATTTGAGTGACTGATGAAATATATGTATTTGGAAATGATTATTTCACAATGTTTGAATCAAAGTCATGCCAGTATATTTGAGTTAATCATTGAAAATTTGGAAATATGGGTACTTAAGTGTAGTTGTAGAAAATAAAGTTTTAATTCTAAGTGCTTCATCCAATGTGATTGTTTGCAAGTGGCCTTGAACAAGTGGCTCTTTTGTAATCATGCATTAATATATATATATATATATTTTTTTTTTATGAACTTTATCTGATTCTCTGGATAAGACTATTTAAGTAAAATTTTAAAAACTACTGTTCTGTACAGTGGCTGTAACAATTATTTTTGAAGCAAATCAAGAATACAAGGGTCAAAATGGAATACAAATACAAATATACACATTTAAAAAGAGAATACAATTATAATTATTTGTGTATTTGTAAGTACAAAAAAAAATTCAAAGTCATATTTGACCCCATCCTTGCTATGTACCCCCATCCCTTGTTTCTTTGGGGAAAATATTCTTTTTCTTTTGCTGTTATTGTTGTTTAAGTTATGACAAAAATAATGATGAAATGATAACAATAATAACAAAAGTAGTAGATATAAAAATGGTTTTCCTAAAAGATTTAGGTAATAGGTAAACCTGTAATATCATGTATTTGTAATATCTAGTATTTGACTCCTTGGTGACTTGGCCCATGTGGAGCCATCTATATGTAGAAAAAAAAATCATTTTAAATAAAATATCATTGGACATTCAAGTTTTATCAAAGAAAATTTTGGTTTCTGATATTCCAAGAGCTTTATTTTACACACCATGCGTCTTCCACAGTTATATATCAATCGCATGTAACACAAAGGAGTGATTAAGCTTGAGAGAAAAAAAATTTGATGTGAGACATTGTTGTGCAGAATTGAAGCCTGCTAGTTTTTAAAATTAATATTCCCCAAAAATTATAAATAGAATAAATGAAGTTTTACTAAACTTGAATTGTATTTTGCAGGGTATTTGGCAAGTCCTGCTCAATTGTGAAGTCCAAGCTAATTGATCAGATAAAGAGCTGGGATCATGATGACTGCTCTTTGAAGCAGCAGTGCAACTATGAGGTATTGTAATTGTTTGGTCAATGAAGAATTTTTACAATAGGGCCAATTTCCATTGTCAGAAAAGTATTTATGTAATATTTTTGAAATTTAATTTTTTATGATTTGTATTGGTGCTATCTGGTAAATTATTGCCCTGCTGAAAAATTGTATCATGAAATTTGTGTTATATAAGTTACTAGTCAAACTGAAAAAATACTTAAATATACTAAGAGAAATAGTGTAATGTTATGAACAAAATGATGAAATAGTGTAAGTATAGATACTTGCATAACAATATGATATTTTTTAAAGGTAATGTATTTGATGGACACAGGATACCTATTTTGCCTTCTCTCTTACTAGATCTGTTCAGTTGATTATAATTTGTATGGATTTTCATTATATAGATAGAACTCTTGCCAATTGTGTGCATGCAATGTCATGTGGTTGTTTGTATACTGTGACTTAAGCAATATTCTATTTTACATTTATATCCACAGTACCTAGGTGAAGATGGAAATGTTATCCGAGGCTTACACATAACTCCTTTACTCAAGTTTGAGGATAAGCTGAACTTCACCTTCAATAGCAGAAGTGAAGGCTGTCATGTAACGGTATGTGTCTTTTGCCTGTTTTTCTCCAGGTATTTGTTTGGTAGTATATACTAGGAAACTGGATAACTATATCTTAGGAAAATGTCTTGTGTATTAGGGAAATTGGTTTCAATTTCTTTGTGTATTTGAGAAAATGAATTATGAATTTTGTTCTAAGTAGGTTGTGAGATAAATGAAAAAGATCCAAGTATATTGATATGTGCCTATTTTTTCACTTAACAGAATTGACAAAACCTAATCATTTTATGGAGGGTTTTATGAACATCTTGTATTTTTATTTGCCTTAATAATTGATGAAAAAAGAATTATACCAAAGGAATATTGCTTATTATTTTTTTTTAATTTATTTCCCTTTTCATAAGCACAGTTTACTAATAACAGTTTTCTTCTTATCTCCTTTTATAGGGGGCTAGTGAGTCTGGAGTATCATTTGCTGTGATAGATTTTGGAACAAACTACTGCAACCTGCGCAACTTAGTTATTGGCTCAAGACTGGATGAGAATGACAGTTACTACAGAGAGAATTCAACAAACAAAGTTTGTACAATGTACTCTATTGCTCACTGCAATCTCTATACTTAGGAGGTAGACTATACTGACACAAGTTAAGAGTGATGGTTAACATACATGTTTTTCTCTTGAAATGCGCACTCATTTTCAAATGCCTCAGGTCAAATTACATAAAAAACTGTATTTAAAACTACAATAAGCTGAATTTTTTTTGCAAATACTTCAATCTTATATAAATGTGTGCTATGTAAAGGAACCTTTTTGACAATTATAGCATGTTAATACTCTATTTGGAAAAGTCCTTTGCACAAGTAAAAGCAAAAGGTAAAAACAACCTTTTTCAAGGCCAAATACTTTATACACAAGTAATTATTATTGATAATATACTCCTAAAATATTTACAAGTTCATTGATATCATGATACTGTCATAGAACTAACTATAATCTGTTTATGTTGAAATCCATGAAGCTTCATTTCATAATACTGATTTCTTTGACTTTAGTACCTGTATTACCTGAAAAGATTCCAAAGAACAAAGAATTTTTAGTCTTTCTCCAATCCAGATAATAAAAATAAGACCTCCAAATAATTTTCTCTAATAATGAGGAAGAGTTTATTCCATTCAGACGTTGCTGGCTTTTTAATCATTCACACTAATAATGTTTTATTTTGAGTCCAGATTTTAGTTTTGAATAGAGAAATATAGAATGATAAGAATTGCTGATTTTATATCTTAACTATTATTCAAGCCACTTTGAGGAAGCAGTGTAACATTTACTGGTTTCCCATTATGTAGACTACTAATGGATTTGGTTGGCAAAAGTAGGTGCTCTTCCAAAGAATATTTCAGCACCATATATTTATTTTATCAAATTCTAATTCTGTCACATATACAAGGCTGCTTTCACATCATCAAAAATAAGCTTTATGACCAGCTTATATGCTATCTTTTATGTGTCCTTTAGAGATAGACTGTTGAAGGCACATTACACATACTTAAATGTAATAGTTCCTAATTGTCTTTAGAAGGGTTATCTCTCACCATGCAAGATGAAGTAATAGTGTGTTCTGGTAATCATTTCAGCCAACCCAGATAGCTTAAGTATGATGCACAAATTATGTAGAAGTCAGCCATTCCAATGTTTTTTCTTCTTGACAAATTTTTTATAACTACAAAGTATTCACACTTCTGTCATTAAGATGTCTAGAAGTGTCTTGCAGACACAGAAGCACTTGTCATTTTCTAAGTGTGCTCTCACACTAACCTTAGAAAATTGAATTGACAGAAGAATACCAACTTCTTTTAAGTGTGAATCTGAGAGTATGAATTATATACAAAGTTGTTTTTATGTGTGTGTATCCGGGTGACTGCGTAAGTGTGTGTGTGCATTCATGCATGTGTTATGTTAGTGGGTTCAGGGTGTGTTTGTATGTAGAAATGTTTAACATGCATATTTGTACCATTCTGGACAAAGAGTGAATTACTATTCAACAGCATTGCAGAATCTCGTGGATGTGAACAAATAACATTGTCTGTACAGACTTGGTGTCTTCCATCTAATATTATTGCTGTTATAGAAATGCTATATGATGACTTCATCATCTCTCCTCACTGTGACCAAGACAAGCAAATAATGAAGTGTTTTTTTACATTTTGGTGCCATTTGTTTAGTTTTTAAGAAAAGATGAAGACATTTATCATTTAACATTTGAATAGAGGTTTTTATCAGAGCTATGAAATTTTATAACCAAGCAAAGATGTAATTATTATTGTCAAAGGAACTTTCTCATTTTTTCTTCATATTATTTTTGTTATTATTATTGATTATCATTATTATCATTTTGATGATTATGATAATTGATGAATGATAATAATTGAAAATAATCACTGATGATTATTTTTTATTATTATTATTAATTATCAATTATTATTATTGAATATTATTCATTGCAAGAATTATTTGTTTGGGATTTTGTATATATGGTGGTGTTGATATTTTCTGGCAATTGACTGTATTTAAGAAAAAGAGGAATATAGACCTTTCTATGTATTTATTAAGTGATGCTGAATATGTCATTGTAATCTCATGAGAGGATCTAGCGATGTTGTGAGCTTGAAGATTTTATTAATGTATAACCATATTTAGTTAGAACATTGGTAGTTATAGTTTAAGTATATATTTTACTATATAACAGACATTTTATGCTGGTGATGGGAAAGTTCTTTTTAGTTTTTAAAATGAAATTATACATTATATTGGATAATGTAATCTGTTTCTTCCAGAATGTGAAAATTATCCTTTCACTAAATGTCCTTCTGTTTTATATTGTGTTGTGGATTTTTTTTTTATGTACAAATTTTGCTCTTTATTTGGAGTTTTCTTTAAGGAAAATATATTGTTTAGGAGTTTTTTTTTATTATATCAGTTTAAAAACAAAGTTTTCCTGGGCACACTCATATTGCCTGTACCTCATTTCTGATCAGTATTTCGCAGTACCACAAATTTCCTTTCTCTTTTAAACTTTAAAAACTTGGTTGTTGTCAATATTCAACAGTCACCACTGTTCTAATTGGCCTTTTGCTTTGTTTTTGCTCCTGTTTTAAGTAATACTCAAAACATGTAAACCATATTCAATAGCAATAAGATTCCTTTGTCTGGTCACATTGCAAGTCTGTAAAGTCCTTTCAATACTACAGTCACAAATATGAAAAGGCCAATCAGCAGTAGAGCTCTTTCAGTTTTCTCTTTCTTTCCTTTGCCTCTATCTGGCCATGCATTAGATTGGTGATCAAGGTTGCCCTCCTGAATATCTACTCTGCAAAAGCAAGGATTAACTGTTTACTTACAAAGTCAATGCAGAATTAGCCAGCTGAACTGTTTATTCTTTTAATATACTTCATATAGAGACTTCCTTCCGTAAATATAGCTTTTTAGCAGGTCTGCTAGATGGCATCAGATGCTTTAATATATAAAAAATGCTAGATACCTTAACCCTTAATACGATCCTAGTGTCTGTGAAAGGATTTGCTATATTTCGTGTATTACATTTAGATGTACTTTGGTACTAACTGGATTTTTTTGTGTGTTCAGGATCCTGTACTTGAAAAGGTACAAGTATTTGAACATTGGATGTGTAAAAAGTGTCTATTATGAATTGGTTCTCTTTGTGCTTTTAAATGTTTTTGTATTAGAGTTATGAGAATGTTTACTAAAATGAAAAACATTGATAGAAAATAAAATATAAGAAATTGTTGAGACATTTGCAAGTTATTACAGGTGTTATCAGTTGTTAAAAGTTATACTGATGTAGAACTGGATATGAAAAAGTTATTTTTGTAAAGAGACCATTTTTCACAGCTTCATTCCATACAACATTACATAGCCTTGCATGGCAGTCACTTCATACAAGGAAGATGGGTAAGATCGTACATATACAGTATATATATTAACTTTAGTAGAAATTATTAAAAAGAAAAGGAAAATATCTATACTCAATACAATCTGTGTGCAGCTACATTAATCTAGTAGAGTATAGCCAACATATTTTTTTCTGTAATAGCAAACAAGATCCCTCATTTTGTTAATCTTTTTTCTTCACACAACTAGATGATACAACTGTATTGTCACTACCACAAGTTC
>NW_028234410.1:23242536-23252536 GCF_977035675.1 Penaeus japonicus
CCTCGTCCCTCTGAATTTTAGACGGTGCTGCCATCATCGTAGACCACCCATCCTGACTGCCAGTTAAGTCGTTAGGAGCTCCATCCGCAATAGGTTAACATTGATAACATAAACTGGATATTTTTGTATTTCGCTGTTCTAGTGTATGTTTATTTTCATAAGCAGATGTTTCACTAGTAACTGGGATCAAACTCAAGATAGGTAATGAATTAAGCCAGATCTAGGCTAATGAGTAATCTATGATTGTCTTGGAAGTTTGTCAAATTATTGTGTAGTTATAAATTAAAAAAAACACTTTTGATCCAGCCTAGATGCACCAAGCCTATTAGTGTAGTTGTAACACTGCCAAAATATACAGGTGGACTTCAGGTAGCCCTGGCTGAGTTTGGGTAATAAACCTAGGTTTTTTTAATTCACTTCCTGCTGACTGACTATTAATCACTTCACTTCATTATTTATGCTTAGTCTGCCTATGGGCTTTTTCTGACCATTTTCTGACCATAGTGGTGTCAATCTGCAAAATTGGTAACAAACTAGATTGAGAAATATTTAAACAGCAGCTACAATAAAATACTATGGCAACAACAAAAAAGAATTATTGATGTGCTGGATATCTGGATCCACATTCACAGAGCATCTGCATTAAAAAATAAATCCCCATCTCTATCTCCTGACACATTTTATGATTTGCTCTCATTTACTCTTGGAAATACCTGAGACTAGGGCATGAGTGCCCTAGTTGAAATCCTCTATATGACGTTATAACATAGTGTGCAGTACAGATGCATTTTCTCTACTTTTTCTTGTTACTTAACCCACTCACGACGGGGGCATTCCAGCCTTGCATGTCACAATGCCGGGGCTTTCAGACGCTTAGGCCTAAATCAATTAAATGACTGGTACCATATGGTGCCACCCGGCCCTTGAATGAGCGGTACCGTAGTGTACCACCCATCCAGAGAGGGTTAATACCCATGATCAAGTGCAAACCCAAGCTTTTGCAAATATGCTTCTTATTTCTATTAATAAGATGATCTAAAATTATATATACTGTATATATATATATATTTTTTTTATGTCTTCAAAAGCTTGCTCCCAGATAATTCAATTACTAAGGTTATTCCCAAATATACTCTGAAAAGTTCAGTCAAAAATATGAGGAATTTCTAAGTATTTGAGTTGCAGTTCAAGAAAAATAAAAATTATATTTTTATCATCGCCTTTCCACTTGTTTATATTATCAATTATAGTGTTAAGACGGGAAAGTCTTTCTGTTGGCTGATGCTGTGGATATCATACAGCAATTTTCATTAATAGTTTTTGTAACAGATTAACCCTCTCTGGACGGGTGGTACACTACGGTACCGCTCATTCAAGGGCCCGGTGGCCGGGTGGCACCATATGGTGCCAGTCATTTAATTGATTTAGGCCTAAGCGTTTGAAAGCCCCGGCATTGTGACATGCAAGGCTGGAATGCCCCCGTCGTGAGTGGGTTAACACAGAGCCAGATAAGGGCAGACATTTATGGGCGACAAAATATCTATTCTAAAGATAGAATTTTTTTAAGAACAACATTACTGTTCAACTTATATCATTCTGATAATTCTATAATTAGGAATCCATATTTCCAAACGGACTACTTATGTGCTTGAATCTCATTTCATGGTTCTACATCTTCCAAAAATAATTACTGAAAAATTATTGATTACCTACTTTCTATAAGCATGTGATTTATATAGGCTTTGTTGATAATTAGGGTTTAATTGATAATGTTACTGGGTAATCAAAACTGCTCCATTTGACATTTACTTGAATTATAACTGCCTACATTGTGGTTGTAGACTAATGATAGGAGAATATAAGAGGATATATCTTATACATGAAAGGAATATTTGATAATAGATTTCTAAAAGGGGGTTAGTCAGTGTACAGGAGAGAAATATGAATATATCTGCACATTTTCTTGTTTGTTTTTCACTGTAGTTATAGAAATCAATATATAGTAACAGGCAAACTACATGAAGTGGTATTCTTCTATATCCCATTAACCCGTTAATGACAGGGCTATTTTGGCTCTAAATGGTGGAAATGCCAGGATATTACTAGCGCATAAGCCTGATGCCTTGGGATTCTCAGCTGCACTAGCTGTGGCAGAGTGCTGTATGCCCGATCACCTGGCATGCCGGCCTTGGCTAAATATCTCGTCCCCGGCGTCTGACCCAAAAACCACTATTTGTAATTTACAACCAAAAAGAAAAGCTGTGGAATGAAATGTTATGCAATCACATTGTCATGCATATACATATTCAAAGTGTCTATAAAAGGCATTAAGATATAGAGCTTATTAAAAAATGGCATTCATTTGTAGTTTCCTCTGATTAACACACATGTAGAAGTCCATTTAGCTATTACTGGGCATCAAAGAAACACATTAGTTCTTATTCATTTTCTATTTCAGAAATTACAAGACAAATATCGCTCCTCAACACACTAGAAATAACATGCATCAGCTATGTTTTTCATATTAAAAAAAAAAAAAAAAACGGATTTCCTAACTGGGAACTCTTTCATTCAAAAAAACCCACAAGTGTTTAATAATGAAACATAAAGGAAAAAGTACGGAAACTGCTGAATCCTCAGTAGCACAGTACAGTTATCCCCTTTTGGTCTTCCCATTTATGCCGGTTCACCCTCAGCAACAATGTGAGGCAGGTCCTTGATTCCGTCCTTGGAAATGATTCTGACGCGGAACTTGGGAAGATTGACCAGGAACCTCCGCTTGATCTCTGAAGTGCACTTCTTGAGGAGTTCATAGGCTTGTTCTTGGTTCAAGTCTGGAGTGAGAGGGGGGGGGGGGAGAAATTATGAAACAAAATATTATCAACTCAATATATCCACTACCTGGTAGGTTACCTGCTACTTTTGAAACATCCAACTACACAGCAACATATTCTTTAAGATAAGGTATGCTCACTAAACAAGTTACTTTCCAAAAACTATCTTAAACAGACCAAGCAAACCAAAATATAAATTTGTTACAATATAGTGCAAGGAAAGTAACCTCAACAAATACACACAAATAGCAGCATTCAGGGAACTGACATTTCATTTTAAGAAAACCCTATTCCATGAATACATCCTTCTGCAACTTACCAGGTCTATATTCCTTATCCATAATGGAGAGGGTGAACATGCCACCATACCCAAAGGCATAGTATTTCACTGGCACAGACGCCGCCAGGTAATCCATGTAATGAAGCTCGGTTGTATTGGTGTTTGTGTCATAACCGCCCATCAGCAGATTTACAAAATAGGGTTCCTGTAATGCATAAATAGCAATTGAAACATGAAATGAACACTACCATAAATTCAAAATTATCTATACACTAAATTAAGGAGGGTGGGCGAGAGAGAGAGAGGGAAAGGGAGGGAGTGGGAGGGAGTGGGAGTGGGAGTGGGAGTGGGAGTGGGAGGGAGGGGGGAGGAGAGGAGGGGAGAGGGTAGGGAGAGAGGGAGGGGAGGGAGGGAGAGGAGAGGAGAGGAGAGAGAGAGGAGAGAGAGAGAGAGAGAGAGAGAGAGAGAGAGAGAGAGAGAGAGAGAGAGAGAGAGAGAGAGAGAGAGAGAGAGAGAGAGAGAAGGGGTAAGGGCAATCAGTATGTAGATCTACCTTTCAGTTCACTCTCTCTTATGTACACACAGATTTAAGTCAGTACAGGCAATGCTATGTCTGCTACTCCTATGGTAAGAGGAAAGAGACCTGAGTTATGTGTGGCACCTATGGCGTTTCAATCAGCCAATTTGTGTGCTTCCCAAGGTATCAGAACTGGCAGAATTATTAGCCAGGGTTCTCTTTCCTCATACATTTTTCTAATATATATAAAAGTAATGAAATTGTACCAAACTCAATTTTTCTCTTCCCATCTTATTCAAATCAATTCATTTCCATGGGGAGTATGCCACAATGAGAGCTAAATTGGACTCCTGTGGACATATTCAGTCTAATACAACTCTGATATACCTAATGAAACATAACTTTGTATGTCAAAACTGTGACCACTTTTGCATTTTTTTTTTCTTCTTCAAAATACAGTTTATTTATTCTTTCAGTTGTATAACTATGGCATCATACCAAATGCTAATTAGAATCACTCTACTAATATATAATATATATTCAATATCTTACCATAAGTCTAGATGATAGAAAATGTATCTTAAGATGCCCAGCCCAGGCTAAACCTCTTAAGATGTGCCTTATCTCAGAAGTTTTAATGGGCAACTCCTAAGTATATCATAATCCCCAGAATATAAATAAGCTAAAGGGATAAAGGCCCCAATGCATACCCGAGAGCGCAGATGAGTGGCAAGCGTGTGTCGTGTGAAATGAACTGCTGCCGAAGGGGCCAATTCATAGCCATTGCGCATCTTGTACAGCTGGATGTTCTTGGCAATGTATTCTGCAAATTGGGTCGTGTCTCCAGGTTCACCAGACACTGCCATTACAAGGTTGGATGACATTTTGTACATCTTGTCATCATCTGTTGGGAAAAAAGGGTACTATAAATAAACTTACATAATATTACATACCTGGCTTTTATTTTCTTATTCATCTACTTATTTTTTTACCTTAAGCTGTAATACACAGATGCTAAAACAGACACATGCCAATGAATATGACAGTAAAAAAAAACATAATTTACTTAGGCATTAGTCGGCCAATAACATGGTTCACTAATTAAGTTCATATAAGCTGATGAATAAGATTAATTCACATTATTTGGAGAAATAAGAAACTTCTTAGTTCTTTACAGAAAAGTCTTAATATCCAAATTCTTACCTCCTTTCTGTACCATGATGCTCTGAAGATGGCTCATATCTGTGGCCATCAACACAAAGTCATTGAACTTTGCACCTACGGACAAAGAGATGTATGATTAAATAAACTGAATTACAGGGAAAAAAGAGTTTTAAGTAAAAACTTACAATAACAATCTGACATACTGATAAACATCTTAAACAGCTTCCAATAACCAGCCAGCCAGATATTTAATCCAGTCACAATGGGAGCATTCCAGCCTTGCATGTTACAATGCTGGGGCTCTCGAACGCATAGGCCTAAATCAGTTAAATAAACGACGCCGTATGGCGTCACCCAGCGAACGGGCCTTGAATGCGCGGTACCATAGTGTACCACCAGTCCAGAGAGGGTTAACTGAATATGCACCGCTTACATGTTATAGTTTGAGTATATGCTTCCTCTACGGTCATACATAATTCCCTCCCATGTACAGATGAGAGCACCCTTACTACCCGATCTTCTGGGCGTCATGCATAAATGACGGTCTCAGTGTCATCTATTCTTGGGACTCTCCCCTTCTTTACAAATGAAGCCAGCTACAAAACTGACATTGATTGCTCTTGAGATCCCCAAGTAACCTTCCACCCTTTGCCCTCCCCACTTCTTTTGGAAATTAAGCCAGATGAAGTAAAGCAAAGGAGGCCAGCTACAAAAGTGATGGGGATTGGTCTTGAGATCTCCTTCCCCCCCATTATTTAATATATGAAGAACAACCAGGGCTTACAGGAATATGTGAAACTTGGTTGAATAATTTAATTGGTAGATTGAATCTCATAATAAACTTGACATATCTGAATAGGAGTACGATATCTGCTTTACAGATAATTGATAAATACATAAACACTGCATTCAAGGAGAAAGTATATGCACTAGTAGCCTGCATCGACTTAGAAAAGCATTTGACAGTCAACCACAATGCACTACTAATGAAAATGGCAAATTTGGGAATAACAGGATCCGTATTAAACTGGGCTCACAATTTTCTATACGGAAGACCATGCAAAATCAAAATAGGCAACCAAAGTTCAATCAAGGGAAAAAAATCAAATGGAGTTCCACAAGGCTCACAATTAAGTCCAACATTATTCAAAATAATGATGACAGATCTAAAATTTCCAGAGGACATAACCAAAATCATATACGCAGACGACAAAACAATACTAACATCAAACAAACACTTAATTGAAACTGAAACTTGATTTTGGATTAAAAAGGTTAAGGAATGGGGCAAAGTAAATTATTATGTTTCACACACAAAAAAGAATAGGACAGATTCCAAATATACCAATAGACAATGAAAGATTATAATTTACAAATAGTAATAATATCTTTGGACTTAGATTTGAAACTCTAAAACTAAACTGGAGAACCCATATTGAAAATATAAATATATAATCCCTAAACAGAATAAATGGTATGAAAAAATGGTCTTCATTTGGCCAAATATCTCTTCGCCGGCATCTGACCCAAAAACCACGAAACGTGTTAGCACGTCAGCTGGTGTGAATGGGTTAACAACATGATATAAATTTTATGTCATGGCTTAGCTGGTCTGGTAAATATTCTGAATAGCACTGCATTACTAAATACCACAAAAGTGGAATAGTGGTACCAATGGATTCCACTGACTCTGTACTATCCATATATAGTCAACTTTACCCTATGTCCCAATAGTAGGGGAGGGCATATTTCATATGCAAAATCTTAACCTAATCCCCCTTTCTTAGATACTTTGGGGCATATTTTGCATGCAAAATCTTAACCCAAATACCTACCTCACTTCGTCTAGTTTTGAAGTTAGCCCTAGCCAATGGGGACTATGCCCCCCCAGGACCCCCCCTATTCAGGGCATTTCATGATACTAATGATACATAATTAGTTCTGTAGATAAAGATGCCACGACCACAAATAATCCTCACACTGCACCATGATTACAGTAATTGAGACTTCATCCTCAGGATAGGAAACTAGGACCAATAATGACGCGACCAATCAATAGAGGGTATGCTATAATTATACTGTAAACAATGGGGAATATTGCACCATCTATTAAGAGTACATAACAGTGCATGCAGGTAATTCATTGGGGGTTTCCAGTCCACAGCTTGTCAGTAGCCGTTAATATGTAAACACAGCCAGGTTTGAATTTCTGGGCGAGGATGGTGGTTTTCGAGGTATTTTGCACAAGGTATGTTGCACGAAGTGCTCTGAATAAGGGGTGTCCAGGGGAGCAAAGCCTTTGCTTGGGCTAACTTCAGAAATAGGCAAAGTTAGGTAGGTAATTGGGATAAGATTTTGCATACAAAATATGCCCCAAAGTAGCATGAGGTGCCTTAAAAAAAGGGGGACCCAGATTGTAGGGTCCAGGGGTGGAATCACACATTATATCCACTATATATGAATAGTAAAAAGTTAAGAGGAATCCATCAATACCACTTTTGTGGTATTTAGTAACGTGGCGTTATTCGGAAAAATTACCGCTGGTCTTTCCGCTGAGAGACATAAATGCTTTGTCATTGCTTTGTCTGGTCGTCTTGCTGGATGATCGGATGAGGGGTGGCTGGCAGCCTCAACATACAAATAGCCTGTCATGTTAGGCCTGTGCATTTCAAACTCACTCAATAAAATATCCAGGCGCTGCCAAAACCAACAGCTGTCTGGTTAGCTCAGCGGTAGTGTGTCGACTTCACATCCCCATGGTCGGCAGATCGAGCCCCGTCCAAGCTCGTGAGCTTCCACTGTCACCTGGCGGTTACTGACGTAGCTGGGTACAGCGTTGGGTAAGGACCAAGCTCAGATCGAGTCAACACTCGTTGGCACATTCTCTCACGAGTCAGCACTCTCTGACACAGGCGGGCTCGCCTCAGTGCATACAAGCCCAGCGTAACATCTGCTCCGCAAATCTGGCTTATCCTTATCCTTATCCAAAACCAACTCATTGCTAAGGAATTCATGCGTTTTGGTCAGCAATCTGGTGAGATTGTTTCATTGGTTTTGCATTAGCTGTAAATAGCACATCCCTGAAGAAAATGCACCATCCTCTGAAGCTTCATGGGGTTTCTGTGCTTCTTTCGTGTTACTATCTGTTAGCCCTCCTCAAAAATATAACTATATATACACAACAATGTCAACAGTAATATATTTTTTTTAAATTGTCAAACCTGTATACTGAAATCATAAATAAAATATGAATAAAATATGTATACAAATCAACATTACTGAAACAACCTGTATACATATAAAAAATTTACCTTTTTACATGAGAAGCTGCAATTAAAAATATCTGATAATTCCCTATGCAATTACTCAAGTATAATGACTAGAGCAAAAGAACTTCAATCAAAAGACTCAAATCACATTCAACAAAATGACATGACATTTCAAAACCTTACACCCCGAATAAATATAAAATCCTCCCTCACAATAAAAAGCCTTACTCCCAAACACACAATAAAATACCAGAACTCACCAATGAGGCACTGTAAAGTCATGGTGAAGGCTTAAATTCAGATATTGAGAGAGAAATGGGCTTCGTCCCGGTTCCTTGATCAGTGACTTGCACCAAACACAATCCGCGTTCGAGTTTGCGCCAAGACAATACCATGACTCATTTTTGTCACCATTTTTACTGGTCCTGATTTGGGACGGGATTTACGTGCGTTGTAAAGTTAGTATTGGTTTGAATTGATTTTGGGTGGATATTTTCTCAATCCGAAGGAAAATGTGCATTCGTTAATATTTTTATTTTGTTTTATTTGTTTGACGATGTAAATACATGGAACTTTTATATCTTTGTTTTATTACGTTACTTCTTAGAGAAATCACAGCAACAGAGCTACACTCTTTAATGGAAGAATAATCACGAAAAAGGTTATAATATTCGAATTTCTGGACCATTTGACGTTCCTGGTGCGCAACGCGGTCGTCACTTGTCATTCTTCGGGTGTCCAGAAGTCCGATCGGAAGGGACTCTATTTTTCTCGTTTTTTTCTCTCTAGTTCTAGGTAAGAGCAAGATTTGGTGTGCTTTCTGAACATCTTTATCTCCTGGGCGGGGGCGTGAGAGTAAAAATAATGGCATGCCTAACGAATTAAGGGCGTGAGACGAGGTTGAAGTACCGGCAGTGTCTCTCTCGGCTCCAACGTCTTCTGTCAAATCTTGCATACATTGTTAAAATCACAATACAGTCAAAATAGACGGGATAAACGTGCTTCTTGTCGAAAGTGAGTATCTAGATAGAGTGAAAATCACTAGTCCATCACTATATTAGTATTCTGTAACACGGAACGTTTTTTTTCCTGGTCGGAGTGAGTGTCTAGCTGGACTTTCCTTTTGGGGAGTGGCTCAGTACCTCTTGTGTAGGCCTATGGAAGAGTTTCTCGCGCCCACGTCCTCTCCTGTACGTGGTATTTTGCACTGAGCCTTTTTGTCTTTGTTGTAGGTGTGTTTGTGAGTGTCTTGTTTATACTGTTGTTTGATCATGAGGGGAGAAGGTGGGGGAAGGTTTAATTTAAGTTTGGAATTTTAATCCTTAGGTTGTTGTATGTTGTTCTTATTGTTGTTGGGTAATGTGTGAATGTAAGTGTGAGAGCTATAATTGCAGTGTGAAGTAAATCTTGGTAACAGTCATGTCTGATGGTGGCCTATACTTGGTGACCTTGCCTAATAGCATACATCAAGGAGGTATTACACGAGGGAAAATTTTTGTGCTTTTTATATTATACATACTTACTATGTACTATCAAGTTTGTACAGATTAGTGCGTGTACACAAAAATGCCTTGCTAGCCATTTAGTCGGTTGGTTCTACCTAAGTTAACCCACACAGGACGGGTGGTACAGCATGTGTACCGCGCATTCAAAAGCCCAGTTGCCGGGCGGCACAGTATTGTGCCAGCCATTCAATTGATTTAGGCCTAATAATTCGAACGCCCCGGCATTTGGACATTCAAGGCTAGAATTCCCCCGTCGGGAATGGGTTAAATAGAGATCTTTGGTTTGAATGTTACCAAAAATAGAAAAAGTTTCCCTGTTTATTAGCACATAATTAGATCAGGACAAGCCCAAGCATGTGAATCTTTTCAAATTATTTTCAATATTATGATAAAGAATGCTAACACTGACTCATTTCCCTTGTTTACATTTG
>NW_028234410.1:23265036-23267536 GCF_977035675.1 Penaeus japonicus
AGAAAGAAAACTCAATTCCACCAGAACTCAGCCATGACGCAGTATGCGCGTCCTCGGGTTTGACGCGAGCGCTGCAAGGACGCAGTATACGCGTCCTCGTGTTGAAGGGGTTAAAGGACTGTGAGAGTTCTAGTTGAAAATGGTCCTATACACTATATATAAAAGGCAACATTATATATATCATTTATAATTTACTTATTTGACTGAAAAACTCAGACAAATGGTCAGGAAAGCTGAGGGAGAAAAGCTTTGTTATTGCTATTTTAGTTTGTCTTAGCATTTCTTCAAACACCTGGTATTATACATATGACAAAATGGAACAAATGTTTAGTGAGACAAATACACAAGTAGAGAGGGAGAAAATATCTTATTTTATTCTACTTTATTTATTTTATTCATGAATAAGATCAAGAGAACTGGGATAAAATTTAGGGTATCCCCATTTCGGGTGAAAAAAACCTTCTTGTGGTAGCGAAATGGTTAATCTGTAGAGGTCAGGAGAGTATGCTTACCTACAATGTCCACAGTGGTATTGTTTTATTATTTTCCATTACACATAGACAATTCCACAAGGGATTAGTTACTAAGGAGTTAATTACTTGACCTCGAGTCTTTGTATTATATTGTGTTGTGTTTATCATTATTATTAACCTGATGATGATACGGAAGTTTTGGCCTAGCGCCTCGGGCTATTTGCCCTCTCTAGCCATGGCCACTCCCTGTGTGCATAGTCACCCAGTATGCTGGCTTTACATGAAGCCATGATGTGATCTCACTTCCCTAGTGGCAAGTGCTAGCACCACATGTGATATCCATGTCATTAGGCATTAATGGGTTAATGTTATAGTAATGATGATAATGATAATGATGATAATAACCATTAAAAGATAAAATCCTGAAAATTAAAGGTATGGAGTAAATAGGGCTGTTAATTGACTAAGTGCCTGTGAAGCCATCTAAGAAAGAAAGAAAGAAAGAAAAAAAGCAAAATTACTAGACAGTGCATACTCTTGGCATCAGTAGGTTAACCCATTGCAGATGGAGATAAATTTGCTTGCCCAGCCTCCAGGATAGATTTTATTTTAGAGAGAGACCACTTGAAGCAATATAATTTGAATCATCCCACTCTTTCAGTCAGTCATTGTAAAACTAGAGCGGTTTTTGTGTTTTATTTTTTTGTGTGTTTTATTGAGTTTAGAGACTTATATGTGCCATATGACAGGCTCCATCAGTGCTGCAGTTGACTAAAAGTGTAGTATATTATCCATATTAGCTCATTATTTTCTTTATACTCAATGTGATAGAAGTATTGCTGTTTTATGGGAGGACAAAAGGCAACTTTATTTTTTTGTATTTTTGTGCTGTCATGAAGGAATATGAAACATATAACCACCTACAATAAAGATAAGAAGAGGTAGGGAAGAGGAATGAAACCTGTGCTTGTGACTGTGAGTGCCACAGTGAAAGGCATCCATATTGGCACAGGAGCACATTTTAGACACTGGGTATGGATTGAGTCACCTTCCTCTTCTCGTTCTGCCTGCACATCCTTCATCGGCGGTACTTAAGAGCAAGGGTTCATCAACTTTGTGTGTGCCATCGCTCTATAGAGACAGTGCTTGCTAGAGACCGTGGATGGGTGCCATTCAAGGCTCTCTCACCTGCCGGTGCTAGGAAAAAGTGGTGCCATCTAGGTTTTGGACATTAAGCTAGCACGATATTACGGTAATTATAGTAATTATGACTGCAGTAGCCATCACCACTCATTCCTCTTTCATAGCAAAATAAAATAGCACAGTGATCCAAAATCCCCGAACATCATGTACGTCATGACGCCCATCATCAGGCCAAAGCTCCTACGTCATGTATGTCATGACACCCGTACGCAATGGGTTAAGCAGTAATATTAGAAAATAACATTACTTATTTGATATATAGCATTATAGTCATCATGCCATGGGTTAACCCTATGACGACGGTGCGTCACATACGTGTGACACAGCCAAACTCCCGATGCCGGGGCGTCATGCCAGTGTGACGATTTCCGGCATAGGGGTCTTCGCGTAGCGAGTGCCCCGTTGGGAAAGGGTTAACCCATTCACGCCGGGGCGGTACCGGCTTTGCATGGACGCAATGCTAGGGTTTTTGAACGCATAAGCCTAATGCCTCGAGATTCTCAGATCCACAAGCCGCGAGCCTAGGCTGCCCGCTCGCTCACCCCAAGCGCCGGCCTTGCCCTGATATCTCATCCCCGGCGTTTGACACAAAACCACAAAACGTGTCATCACGTCAACCAGCGCCAATGGGTTAAGAAAAAAAATATATGTATATAATATATATGTGTTGATATATTTGGATGACTGTGGCTAACCTTTAGTACATTTCAATTTTGTATGTATTATTTTTATTTCTAGAGTATGTATATATTCATTGTGTGAAATGAGTGTATAATGTGTATATTTTTTGCTGGGAAGTAGGTATTTCTTTAGTAGGATTTGCA
>NW_028234410.1:23272536-23275036 GCF_977035675.1 Penaeus japonicus
TATATTCTAAAATTTATTTATATTTATTATTTATTTCTGTATATGTGAGTATAAGATATATATATGTTATATGTATGTGTCTATATGTGTATGTATCTATAATCTCTCTCTCTCTCTCTTCTTCTCTCTCTCTCTCTCTCTCTCTCTTTTCTCTCTCTCTCTCTCTTATATATATATATATATATATATTTATATAATTTATATATATATATATATATATTATATGAATATATGTATATATATGAATATGTATCTATATGAATATATGTATATATATGAATTATATGTATAAGTATATGTATATATATTCATAGATGTATATGGTTATATATATGATATATGCATATGTA
The DNA here is from genome assembly GCF_977035675.1 of Penaeus japonicus. NCBI lineage: Eukaryota > Metazoa > Arthropoda > Malacostraca > Decapoda > Penaeidae > Penaeus > Penaeus japonicus. The sequence continues at coordinate 23,272,887 of NW_028234410.1, forward strand.
TATATCAGATATATAGATATAACTAAATTATATATATAGATATAATATATTATATATATATATATATATATACTAGATATATAGATATAATATATATATATAATATTTATTTATATTTTTATTTATTTATGTATTGAGAGTATAATTATATATTTGTATATGTAGGTGTATTTATTGTATATGTATTCTTTAAAATCTCTCTCTCTCTCTGCCTCGCTCTCCCTCTCTCTCTTCTCTCTCCTCTCTCTCTCTCTCTCTCTCTATATATTATATATGTATATATATATATATATATATATTATATATTTATCATGTATGAATATGTGTATATATATGAATATGTGTATATATATGAATATGTGTATATATATGAATATATGTATATGTATATGTATATATATGTATATGTATATGTATATATATGCATATATGTATATGTATATATATGCATATATGTATATGTATATGTATATATATATATATATATATATATATATATATATATATATATATATATATATATATATATATATATATATATGTAGATAGATATAATTGTGTGTGTGTGTTATTGTGTGTGCATATAATTATATACAAGGATGTAAGCAAATAAACTACAATACTTCCCAGTAACAATTAATGCCTCAGAAAGCCTACCAACACATTGATTCTTATTACATATCACATAGTTGAGGGTAATTATATAATTTTCCAATATCACTAGTTGCTTGCACATGAAGATTGTATATTACTTTTCGAAAACGGTATCATCAAATTGGATCAAAATATAGACCAGATTGACCCAAACACTCTAGTATTACAATTATGGAATTGGAGCACGGAGTAGCACACCTACCCTTGGCAATTTTTAAGTGAAAACTGAAGTTAGCAGATAAAAAATAATGAAAAAATATCAGGCTTATTGGATCGGAAAAAGACTCATTGCTACTAATATTGAGTTAAAAGGATACCCTGTTACCACAAAAATTTAATGATGGTCAGGTCTAAACACAGAGTTTGGATATTTATAGATAGGCTTGTGCTTTTAACCCATTCACACTAAGGCTTATATTTCCTTAACCCTTTCCTGACGGGGCACGCGCTATGCGAACACCCCTACACCGGGCCATTGCAATATTGCATTGGAAATGTCACACTGGCATGACACCCCGGTATCGGGAATTTAGCTGTGTCACACAAGTGTGACACACTGTCGTCATAGGGTTAATGCTGCTCCTGTCGGCTAGGTAACAAGTGTGTGATCTCTTCTGGTTTGATGCCATGCTGCACTTCTGAAAGCACATGATTCAGCAGGGTGATAATAGGAGGTTTTTGTATTTGTTTACATTATTTTCACAAATGAAGAGAAAATGTCTTTACAAATGGTATTTACGTATGTAATGATGTAAAATGTATATTTTGAGGGAGAGATCATGACATGATAGACGTCATTCAGTGGGAGTAAATATTCCCATGACTTGATATCATGTCATTTGGCACCTGGGTTAAGAAGTATACTGGGCACAACAGTTGGAGATGAAGTGGCAAATGAGATCCCTGTGAGTATGTACATTGATAATTGGATTTTCTGTTGCAAGTATTTTCTGCAGGAAGCACTGAAATCCTTATTTGCAGAATTCAGGGTTTTGCCATGTATATCAGGTTTAATTTAGATTTTTGATTAGTAGTGCACTTATTAAAATTGGGTATATGGCAGAGCCAGTAATAAAACAAGATATTCTTCAATTTTAGATAATTAAGTGATATGCACTAACCCTTATTAATTCATTGATAATGGGCCATATATTTGCCTAATGCCACTCCTACCAGCATGTGCACAGCTTCCCACCAATATATTTCTAAAGGTGTAAAACTGTGCTGAACCTCTTGGCCATTTTCAGCTACTCTATTCTAGGGGAGGGGGGGAACAAAAAAAAAAATATATATGTACAAACATTATTATGTACTTGTTTATATGCCGAAAGTCCATGACTTGATGGCATGTCTGTCTTGTGAGAAATATTCAGGTGGTGGGTGTGATATCACACCCTCTGGTGTGGATGGGTTAAAAGTCGCACTGTCTTTTGATCTTGCACATATTTGGCATTTCTGTGCAGTAAATAATCACTTGTATCTATTCTTAATTAATA
>NW_028234410.1:23292536-23297536 GCF_977035675.1 Penaeus japonicus
GTAAATAGATATAAGGGTGATGATTTCTCTCAAAAGGAGTTATGTCTTCTAAGTCTTAGGAGTCTCTCTTGCCCTCGTTCTTGCAGTGTCGGTATTCTTTCACCACAGGCATGATCCTTTGTACATTCATACTCTAGAGTAAAGGCTGAGTAAGGTGAATATTTTTTACACTTGGATGTATGAGGAAAGGGATGTGTCTTTGGAAAGATAGGTTTTGAGTTTGTTTTAGAGAGTAAGTGTTTTTAGGAAGAGAGGATTTTTTAAAGAATGGACAAACAAACTACCATTTGTTTTGCATAAATGTGATATATGATTCTTGTCTCAATGAGCAGCATTTTTGTGGTGCTCATACAGCATGATGACATGAAATTGAGAGAAACAGTTATTGACTCAAGAAGCAATATGTTAATATCCAATATATTTTTATGTAAGTAAAGGACACATGAATTACAACACACCAGGTTGTCAAAATTCTGTTATTCTAAGCATTTTTTTCAAATAAAATGTCATTAAAACACTTATTGTTAATTAGTTATTATTATTGAGAGATTGACTATATTTCAAGTAATTATTTTTAATGAATACAAATGTATTAATTCATATGATTAATACATTGAGTCAGTTTGTGATATGACCTGACTTGCTTCACTTTTCCATTGAGCTTTTTTGTGCATAGTGGGTTTTCTGTGTGAGTATTCTTTGTTGTATTTGATAGCAATATATTATTGGTTTATTAATAATTTTTGAATGGTGGTGATGGATATTTAAATCATATATTTGTCATTTTGTGTATTTATTGAAGCAGGACTTTATTATCAATGGAATTGCAAAACCAGAAATAATTGTTCTAAAACTGGAAATATGGCATAGTACTCATTTTACTGCAAATTTAATTCCTTAGTCTGCAGGTTGTGATTTTTTTAAAAGATTTGGTTCATAATGTATCATATGCTCTTTTGAATTGATATTTAGGAAAGGGTAAAATTGCCTTTTACTCATATCTTGAAGTGTTTCATGAATTATTTAGAGTAAAATAGAATGAATACAATTATTTTATCATCATTGTCATTACCATTACCATTACCATTACCATTACCATTACCATTACCATTACCATTACCATTACTATTACCATTATTATTAACACAGCACAAACCATTTGTTAGTAATTAGTTTTGGATGTCTTAAAATTTATGATATATTAAACCTTGTGCAGACAGTACATCACAACAACTTGGTTAGGACAAAATCTCTTTACTGACATCGAAGAGAACATATTTTTTTATACTAAATGATAAAATCCAGGTTTTGAGTTCAGTATTTTAATGCAATTTGTAAGTTAGATCTGAAAAGGTGAACTTGATTACCTGCACAGGCAGTGATAATACTTAATGGGTGTCTGAATCAGGAATGATTAGAATCACCTGGCAAGATGCACATCTGAGTGGTAAAGCTTTGATAATCATTTTGCCATTTTTTCTTCTTTCTGTTTTTCTTTCTTTCTCCATTTGCTTTGAAGGGCTTTCTTGCTTATTGATGCTTAGGTAGTGTGATGTTTCTGAAAAATTGTATCCCCAGTGTACATGATCTTGCTAAAAGAGGTCTGCATGAATATTTGCTCAGAGGCATGTTATAATTGTCTTTGTGACGCAATTTCATTGGTGTGCATAAAATATTTCTCGTTTTGTTGTTAGACTAATATAGAAATGTGTATAGTCTGTATAACTCTGCATAAATATCCAGGGTTATTGTTGCAGAAATGAAATGGGTCAATTTTTTGTGGGGGTTTATCAACATTCCGAATGATTGTCTTGAACTGCTTATTCTATAATATGGGTATGCTGAAGAAAAAAGATTAAACATTTTTTCTTAATTATATTTCATCTATACACCCTGATTTATTCTGCTGGATACTTATTTAACAAATAGGATAGGAATTGTAAATCCTTTGGCTTTGGTTGGAAGTTTAACTTTGTATGAATTGACCTTTATGCTTACTAATTATTGTGATTGCATATTCTAGTCTTTTAACAGACTTGTTACCCAAAAATAGACTTACTGAAGGATACCCAAACCTATGCTATCATAATTATACAGCCTTATATCCAGGAAATTCATATATGTTTGTCTGCTTACTATGTATGCTTAAAGCTCCAAATTTTATAACTCATTTGTTTTGAACTCCCTTCTGTCTGCCTTTCCCTTTAGATTAATGTTCCTCTCTAGCTCTTTCTCTGTCAAGCATATACCCATTTCAAGTTCACCTTGCATTTCTTGATAATATATTCTTTTTGTTAGATTTATAAGTTTCTCTTTCCAGCTGTCATATCTCTGCTAGTGCATGGTGTGATTTTGGTTTCACAGTGTAAGTGTTAATAGCATGAATAGGACCTTTATTGCAGGAAGTTTTGGTGAATTTAGGGTTATAGTAATCTTAATTTTGAAGAGTCATTCTGTAGATGAGGGAATAATATATAGTAGGTTAAGGCAATTGATTGACTATTTATATCTCATAGTATGTATTCATATATGAAGTACATATGGAAACAAGAGGTGAATTAGAACATTAGAAAATAAAGTTTTCATAATCAACATCATTGTTATTTTTTTACTTGTCATACTCATGATTGAAGTAATGTGTGATGTAACTGTTTCAAGATATACATGTATGTATGTGTGAAGTAAATGGTGTTATTCTTATTATTTTATTATTATTTTGCTTTAAGACATTATGGTACACATATTAAGGTTCAAAGACTATGAATGATTCAGATATATTTGACATGGAAATGGTTTAGATGGGATATGCAAATTCCAATGGCTTTTCTGTATGTATATATTTTATACATAATTTCCTTTTTTCTCTCTCTCTCTTAAATGTTATGAGTGAATAGTGGGTGAGAAAGTTGAGTCTCTCTTGGTTTGGTTCATTTTTATTGGAGTTTGTAAACACAGGAGGTTATGTGATGTTGAATTAGTAGCTTTTATTTTCTATCGTTAGGATTTGATTGTTGAGCGTAGCTGCTTTCCCAAAGCTTTTCATTCATGATTCACAAGTGGTTATAACATTTTTGTTTTCTTTATTGATATTAGTTCTGTGGTTCTTGTACTTGATTTTTTTTTCTTTTCTTTTCTTTTCTTATAGATCAAGAAAAGTTACTCATGTATATGTTATCTATGTATTCAAATCAGCATTATTACACTTTATAGCAATCATTCAGTTTGTACAGTATAAGCAACAATGGATTAAGAACAGTTGTAAAGGATTTTACTCTTTTCTTTCAGAACATGCATGAAAAAGATGATATTGTTATGACTTGTTCTCTTTTTTAATAATCAATAACTGAATGATTAACAGAATCCAACATGTTCTCTCTCCCTCCCCTTCAGGATGGCTTCGCTGCTCCTGAAGATGCTGAGGATGTTCCTCCCCCTCCAGAGGAAGAGGAGTACTAAGGGACCAGTCGCTGACACCCATCACAACACAATGTGGGTCCAACGCGGGCACTGCAGTCTAGGTGTTGTTGTTCCATAAATCACTGCTTGAGGGCTTGTAAAGTGTGAGTCCTTGGTGTGGAGGCATATCTACCTTGTCTTATTTTTTATTATTATTATTATTATTACATGATAATAATTCAGCTGGAACTTGACTCAAGTGGTATAGGAAGTTATTTTCAAGAGACTCGCAAACAGTTTTGAAAAAAAAAAAAAAAAATACAATGTATACATTTAAAAAGATTAAAAAAAGAAAGATACAAGGCCTCCTTCTATATCACCTTTGAAAATTAATTATAGACTAACTCTAAGCCAGTTCCTCGCTGACATTTCCGACTATTTTTTACTCGCAATTCAAGGAGATATGATTGGTATTATGTAAGGACAATAATTCACAAATGCCTAGGACTTCTTTGCCTTACAATCCTGCTGTTTTGCACGGCACATCATATCCTGTCATCCTGTCTGTAATTCTTGTAATGTCTTCATTGCTTACTCATATTGTTATTATGTGCAAAATAAATTATTTGCAACAATCCCACAATGTTTTAGGTTTTTATCCTACAGTTAGAAGGCTAATTCCATTGGTTCAGGATGCTGAAAGAGTTGAATGATTGTTGGATATTTAAACAAACCTGTTTTTTAACTTGTGTAGAACTTGAAATAAGGTACCTAATGCATTCTCTTGTCCAATTAGTTTTCCCTGAGTCTGTGTTTCAGTATTTTGTAAGAATGTAATTTTCTTCTTTTTTATTTCTTTACCTCAAAACAGCATCCCTTTTGTGTAGGGTGACTGATGCAGCATTACCAAAGTCTCAGTCAGTACTTAAGATTAGATCCACAGCAACACCTGTAATTTGACTCTCTTGTATTGTGTGCCAAGTAGGTTTCCATCCTTTTGCAGTTGTGTAAACATTTAGCTTCTTTTTGAAAATTAGGTTTTTCACTTTTTTTAATAGGGATATACTAACAACTTGTATGTTATTTAAAGCTGTAATGTGTGGCATATTGTAGTTGCTTTTATTATTGTGACTTTTTGTATGAGAATGCCATAATCAAATGTTATTCCATATGGCTGGCTTGAAATTGAATTCACTGAATGATGCTGAACTTTTTGGAAAAAAAGAACATATATAATGTACATGATTATTGTAACCTGAATTCTCACCATTATTTGTCTGTTTGTCAGTAATTAAGTGGTTGGGCTGCAGGTTGTATGAAGCTTGAGTGGAGGTTTCAGAATGAAGTCTGGCTCCAGTGACTCAAAGATTATGTCACAAATATATAAATCTATATATACACAGGAGTTGAAACAGCACAAGCATCACAAGATGCTGATTTAAAAGTAGTAAAAGATGTTGCCCTTTGCAAGCAGGGATATTAACCCTTTCCCAACGGGGCACTTGTTACGCGAAGACCCCTATGCCGGGCGATTGCAATATTGCATTGAAATTGTCACACTGGCATGACGCCCCGGCATCGGGAGTTTGGCTGTGTCACACGAG
>NW_028234410.1:23305036-23325036 GCF_977035675.1 Penaeus japonicus
GATACCAGTTTAAGTGCAAATGGGTGCATAACCCATTGCCAACTGGGTTGTTTTGGCTCCAAATGTTTTTAATGCCGGGATATTTCAAACACGTAAGCCTAATGTCTTGGGTTATTCACCTGCACTAGCCGCAGCCAAATGCTATGTGCCTGATCACCCAGCATGCCGGCCAAAATGATAGCCATGACAAAAAACCTCCACCCTGCCGGCTGGTCCTGCAACCAATGGATGTGATATCTTGTCAACTGGCGTTAACATGTAAACAATTTCTAGCCATGAAGAGATGCAAGAATAAATTTCAATCTAGCAGACGGGGCATTTTTTCACTGAATTAATGCATCAAATATCAATCATGGTCTTGATCATTTGGATGACAAAAATTGTTTAAACTTGTATTTGTTTCATCTCTTAACCCCTTAGCAGTGGATGGCATAATTTGCTGCAAAGGCAGAGTCGGTCATAGACACAGATGGCATCGTGCCAGACATGCAAAACAGCCATCCTACTGCACAGACCTTTTTTTAATACCTGGCAACCTCCTACACTGGGCCTAAGTAATATCGCCTCGGGGACGTCACACTGGTGTGTCGCCCCGTCATCAGGCGCGATGGTGTGTCACACAGGTGTGACACACTGTCGTCATTGGGTTAATGTTAAGCTCAACTTTCTTCAAAATTGTTCCCTTGAGCAACGTGTATATATGACTGAAGACTAATAATCCAGGTCATTAAGGGAACTAAGTAGTTATTATACATAACTGAAAAAAGCATTTAAGTCTGTCTGCAAGGACATTACTTGTGAGTTTTACTTGGAAACCTATACAAGAGCTTTTTTCATATGGTAAATTTCTTTCTTGTGTCATTTGCATTTTTTCCTCATGAAAGCAGTAATAAAAGTATTGAAACAAAGCGATCGATCTCAAGCAATATACATAAAAATTGAAAGGGATAAAACAAAGTTCAAAAAACAGAAACCATCCTTTATTCAAGTATCTGATGATAACAGAATTTTAAACTAAAAAATGGGCCATGATAGATACTGTTAAAATATGAAGACAAAACAACAGAAATTAATTAAATAATCTTCCTGTCCCTCATCCACCCGCACATACACTTGACAATAATTTCTGCTAGAATTTTGGGGTGTATATATTTCATCCAAGTGGAGTGTAAAAGAAAACTTTTGCCATTCTATTACATTTATCCCTATTAGTCTAAAAGGTAGCTCAGAGATGAATGAAGTGCATAATATATATTTAAATATGTATATATTGCTTAAAAATACGGTCCCTTACAACATAACAACACAGGATAACACTGGAAGTATTAGGGTGGTCTTAGGCTCCTACAGATTTTATCGTAGCTTTCTGCACCTTGTTGATCTTGTCACCCAAACTGATGGCCATTCCCTGAAAGAGAAAGAGAAAAACAAATAAAATATACATGTGGACACTTAAGAAAATTATATTGAAAAGTATTCATGATCAAATAGGCTAACAGGTATACACACAGGAGATAGAAAGAATTAATGAATAAAGATCTAACCTGGCTCTTGGCACGGATTCTGATGTGTCCAGTGACAGCGGCCTCGGAGTTGTCGAGGGGCTTCTCAATAGACAGGTTGGCTAGTGCATCCTCACCAAAGATGGACCGTGCATAAAGGTTGGCTGCCATGTAGTCACCAACCCCTGTGAGAGCTTTCTCTGGTGTCAAGCACTTCATGTTTGTGGACTTGCACAGGTAATCAAGATAAGCTTTAAGCTCAGTCATTTGTGTGTTGACAGTCACCTGTAAAGTGAAGTGTTTGTTATTTAATGAATGATTCTGAAATGATACACTTATGGGTCAACACAATATATAAAGAAAGAAAACAAAGGTAATCAGTGAATTAAAAATCCTGTTATAAAGAATGCAGAATTATTTTGCACTTAATTGTTAACAGCTCATCATAAAGAAAGGTAATAAATACTCTGCATTATAATCATCCTAATGACTGACAATGTTTGTTTTGTTTGTATGCTGCAAATAATGACATACTGGAAGGCTTATATACTTTAATGATTACAAAAATATGTAGTTACTTAGAGAACTTATTCATCCTAAATACAAACATAAATAAATACAAGAAAAAAAAATCTATTAATCCATTCACATATTTTCCCTACTCCCGCATATGTCGGGAAGATAACAAGTGCGCAATCCTTCGTGCTGGGCTGTTTTCCTGCTGTGTGGGGCCACGCTGAACCTCTCAAGTGTGTTTTTCACCCACACTATTCTTATAGTTTTCATGAATACATGTACAATGTAAAGGCACGAAAAAATATTGCCATGTTCAGAGGAGTTATTTTAGTCAAAAAACATATTACAGCAATACTTTTCTAGTGTTATTTTATTGAACTCTGCCTATATTCTTCAAATCTATGGGAAAATACCAATGGAAAGTGGGGCATCAAAAAATATGTTTTATACTTTTTTTCTTTTTTTTTAAACAAACAAAAAGAACAATATAAATAATCATACAAGTATATATGAGTATGTACATGTACCTCGTGATGTGACCTGCTGTGACACGATATTACGGCTAACTGACAAATTAACACCTATACTAAAATAACAGTCTAAGAAATTATGTAAAATGAATATACTTGAGAACAATCTAGCAATCTATTGCTGACGTTTCAGCACATCACAAGTGCCCCTCCTGGAATTCGGCAAGAAAATGCACATCTCAGGACATCACCCGGGTCCAGGGATATTTTCCCACCAAGTGATATGTCAATTTGCATGAATGGGTTAAAAAAAACTTACTTTGTTCTCCCACTCAAACTCGAGCCACATCTGACGGAACTCAAGGTCAGTGCAGGTTGCAGGAACAATGTAGTCCATAATATCCACATGAATGTCGTTCAGAATAACAACATTGCGGTCACTTGTTGAACCCTTGACATCATACACTGGAAAAAAAAAAAGTGGTTGTAAATAGTAAAAATGATGTTAATTATCACTTCTTAACATTTCTATGATATAACCTCCAATTCTAATCTTATTACTTGGGTCCTACTGGTGAAACTGATTAAATAATAATTGTCCCAAGATAACTGTCAACTTACCAATATTGCCGAAGATAAATCCATTTTCAGTTGAGGCCACCTTGACATTGGCTTTGATGTTGCAGAAGTCATGTGGTGCCAGCACAATTGGCTGTGGCTTCTCCACAAGCTTGAGGTCACCTAGAGTTGCCAGCTCCAAGGTGCAATTCTGGAGTGTGTCATTGGTCTGGTTGACGATGAGAACATCCAAGACAATGTCATACTGGTTGATGTGGACGTAGGCTTCAGCATACACAGGGTCACTGAAGCCGGTGAGCTGTGTGACCTGTTGAGGAGGAGGATGTTTTGACTTTAAAACCTCATAATTACTTTCATAGGCATTTTGGTCATTTACATATAATTCATATTTGTCTACAAATCCAAAGTAATAAAAAATAAACAGAAAAAGTAATCAATACTACCAAGACACCATATAATACATTGGTAATGAAAAAATTGCACAATATCAGAAAACTAATGCAGTCTTGCCTCTCTCACCTTGCTTAATTTACTTGTGCTTAGGTCAATACCCTCCTTCTTGCCTCCACTGACAGCCATGGACATTGAAAGGTCAAACATGTCATCAGTTGAAGAGAGGTCGCTACCTTTGGTTAAGCGCGAGAAGGAGATATGGTCGTCCACATGCTCCACCACCTTGCTAGCCTTGCGATCACGTCTTTGGGCCTCCTCCTCCTCTGACTTAGCTGCCAGCATGTGGGACAGTGCACCCCGGCATTGCACTGTGAACACTGAGGCCAGGTTGGGAGTGCGCTCAGACACAACCTGATTGACGAGAAATCAATAAGGATGAATAAAATGGCTTGGAAATGATGTTTACTTTGAGATTTGAAAAGGTTCCAGTGTTTGACAAGAAAGTATTTATGCTCAATTCAATCATTTAGGTAGACAGGTATAATATTTGGAAATATCAAAGTTAATCCAGTACTTAGGTGAACACGTCTCCTACAATTAGCTTTTCACTTTAACTATACAATCTACCAAACTGACACTCTAATAAAACCTGTAAAGAGAACCTAAAAAATGAAAAAATCTTTGTTTTACCTGCAGACAGAGCATCATGCGGTCATAATCATCATCTGTCATGGCCTTCTGTGGAAGACCTGACTTTCCGAGATGCACAATGGATGAAATCACAAGCATGACTTCAGCACAAAAGGCATTCTGCTTATCCACCTCTGCCTCTAGTGAAATATAACTGTGGATTGAAAAAGTGATATACTATTTCATTACTATTTCTATTGCACTTTATCAGAAATATAATTAAAAAAAATACAGAGAGAGAGAGAGAGGGGGGGGGGAAGAGGAGGGAGGAGAGGAGAGGAGAGGAGGGAGAGAAGGGAGGAGAAGGGGAGAGGAGGGAGGAGAAGGGAAGAGGAGGGAGGAGAAGGGGAGAGGAGGGAGGAGAAGGGGAGAGGAGGGAGGAGAAGGGGAGAGGAGGGAAGAGAAGGGGAGAGGAGGGAAGAGAAGGGGAGAGGAGGGGAGACGATGGAATAGAGGAGAGGAGGGAAGAGAGGAGGGGAGGGGAGGGAAGAGAGAGGGAAGAGAGGGGAAGGGGAGGGAAGAGAGGGGAGAGGGGAGAGGGGAGAGGGGGGAAGAGGAGGGAGGAGAGAGAGTGTGAAGGAGAGGGAAAGGGACAGGGAGAGGGAGAGAGAATGATGATAGTGTAATAATTATTTCACGGTAAACTTTTCTTTTGTCACATTATTGTACATTCTGATTTCATCTTCCAGCAGAAGATACTCTTCAAAAAACACTAATCTCCAAATGTTGCCAGAACTCACCGGAAAGCAAGTTTAACAAGTGTGTTTGCAATAACAGCACCAAGGTAGAAGTTTCCCTCCAGGAGGTACTTCCTAAGTGGTGGACGATCATCTGCTTTAAGGGAGGATCTGCAATGCAAACAATCAATAATTGGTGACAATATATAAAATTTATTATACCAGGTCTACTTTTCACCAAGTTAATAATCAGTCACTGTCCTTGAAGATAAACAACAGAATCAGAAGATAAAACTTACGTAGTGGTGGAGAAGGCAGACTGTGAGGCATAAGTACCATCAGCCGTGACCTTCTGTTGCTGCATCGGTTGGCCAGCCTTGTCGCCTGAGCCATCTTCTTCGCTTGCATCTCCTGCAGCCTTGCGCATCTCATCCTCAACAATGGGTAGTTCTCCTAAACTTCCTCTTATGGCAGACACAACACCCAGAATCTCCCCTTCAAGTGAATAAAGAGACGGAGAAATCAACATTTTCAAATGTCAAATTTCATCATTATAATTGTATTAAATTCTATCAATTTATTTTCAAAACTGATAAGACATCTCTGCATACCTGAGCTTGAAGCATATTCTCCAAGGATCCACAGTGCATGACACTGCACAGTCACTGATCGGATTGTTGCTAATGAACCAAGCAGACGATCTATGATCTGAGATCGGAGACCCTATAGGAAAAGAAAATATGTTGCAATCAGTCAAAGTATAATACAATATTCATTATGGAAGACTTTCTTTTCAAGTGAACAAAATATTACCTAAATGCATGAACTAATCAACATAATCTTCCTGAGGATAATCTAAACTGCTTACCTCAAACCTCTGAATAGCCTCCCTAACAAAGACCAAGACATCTGTGGCAGCAAGTTCGTTGTTGTCAGAAAGGAAGTCCATGAGGATCGGGATCACATTTGCAGCAACATCTGGGAACTTCATGCTGATTGTATGTAGTGTGCGCACCAGCAGCTGACGATACCTTTGTGGGGATTAAATAAAATTTTTAGCTACAAGTCATCTAAAAGCTTTCTCAACTTCTCAAAACTATTAGGAGTGCCTTCAAAAGAATAATCATAACATATTTCAACTTTTAGCATATTTACTTCTTTGCTACAACATAACATACTATTTTTATCAAATTTCAGTTCACCCATTCCCAACGGGTGCCACCATGACATATTTGAAGTTAGGGGAAAGTGGAATGGTCTGTCACTCTAGTTAGTGAATGATGATGCCCATTGCAATTAAAATTACTATAATTGCCATAATATTCACCCAAATAGCTTTTAGTTTAAATCCCAAAACAGAGATGGCAACGCTCTCTCTTAGCACCAACAGAGTAAGCCATTAACCCATTCATGCTGGGCCAATTAAGTGCCTGATGCTCCCTCTGTGAAGATAATAAATACACGCAGCCTCCAAGTGCTAGACCTCTCCTGGTGCGATACTGTGCTATGCTTCTCTGAGTGCTCTATACCCGCCCAATTTTATGAGATGCTGAGGCTTTTTTTTTTTCTAAGTAAAAAACAATATGTGAAATGAGTGAAATTAGTATATACATACATAACTAAGTACAACATGTATTTACAGGGAGAGATTATGACTCAATAGGACATCATCTTGCAGGAGTGAAATATTCTCATGACATTATAGCATGTCATCTGGTGAATGGCATAAGGGGTGTCATTTATAATATCATCATATGCTAATCTCAGATTCAAAAGTACCAGAAGTGACATATGTGCAAGTAGAAAGAGAAGTTGAAGGTAATCCAGATGATATGCAGCATTTGCACTGTGCCCCTGTATGAGTATAGCTGCTTTTTGTTGTGGCACTCGCAGTCATGAACACGTCTCCTTTCTTTTCCCATCTCTTCATATCATTTTGACTGGGAATAGTTATTCCTTTGTATTTGTTTACCTAAGTAAACACAGATGAAAAATATAGATCTGCTCTTTGTCCTCCCATAAAACTACATTACTTCTATCACACTAAGTATAAAAAAGATGATGAGCCGAGATGGATGCTATACTACAATTTTAATCAAATACAACAATGATAAAGCCTGTCAGATGGCACATACAATATAGTACACCACAAAGAAATGACAAAAACAATAAATAATGAGTAAATGAAAGACAGTGCATGAGGTCATATGTTGGGTGAAGCTCTCCTTCCTCAGAAATAAAACTCATCAGGCATTAGCGTCCTTATTAGGGACAAGCAAGAAAATCTAGCCTCATCTGCAATGGGTTAATAAAAATCATGTTGTTGCAACACTCACTTGCCCGTGTCCTCATGTTCAACAGTGTTGTGCGTCTTTCCAACTTCCTTCTTCAACACCTCCACCATTTCATTGACAGACCTCATTGTCACTAATTCCAGTGCTGAAAATAAACAGAAAATTTACATATCCTAATGGTGGGAATAAAAGAAAGTAAAGTAAAAGTAAAAAGTAAAAAAATGGTCATTATATGGATTTGGAAAAAAATTAATTGGCATTTCTTCCAGATTTAAAATTCTTCAAAGCCTCACCCAAATTAAGGGTCTTCTTGCGGACTTCAAGATCAGGAGTGGTCAGGATCCTTAGAACATCCATGGCCAGTTCCTGCAAGATCTTTTCCTGCTGTGGAGAATCCTTCAGTGCTACCAGACGATCCAGGACAATGAGCTTGACGTTGTTGTCACTCTCTTTCACGATGAGTTCAATGTAACAATTGGCTGCGGCCTAAAGGGAGTACAACGAGGGACATGTTCAATAACCTGAGATACTATACAACCCTCCTTGTTCTCCATTATTTAAGTCAATACTGAAAAACATTCAAGATTCCAACATGTCATACTGGATTTTCATCACAGAAACACACCTTAATAGCTGTTGGGGCTGAAGACAAGGTAACAAGAGTGCCAGCAGCTTCATAGCGCACAGCTGGACTGCTTGAATTCAAGAGGTTGTAAATACATCTAATGAATCTGGCTCTTTCCCCAGGATTGGCATGGCATACCTGCAGAAAAAATATTATTATGCTCTTTTCATGATCATAAAAAAGTCACACCCCGAACATAAAAACAAAAATATTTAAGATTGACTAATAAATTCACAATCTAAGCACCAATACTTACTTTATAGATCAGCTCAACTATAACAAGCTGTAGAATGTCCCCAAATGAGTTGACTTGGTCAATGCAGGTGGACAGGTATGTGAGTGCTCTCTCCTGGTCTGCATGAATCAACATCATGAAAGCATTTCGCTTGCAGGACATATCCTGCTCTCCCTCCAGGAAATTTGAAATCAGTTCAGGAGCATCAGGGATTAAAAAGTCAAAATTTCTGAAATGGAAATATATTGCTAAATAATTACCCTTATGTAATGTGTTTTTTAGTCAAGTACTCAAATACAATAAGCAAATAGTTACACAAAACTCGAATCTATTTTAATGAAGAACTATGGAGAGAAATTTCTTAACAAATAGATTACAGATCTTAACTACACTCACTTGTAAATAGTAAAGATGGCAAGGACTGCATTCCTCCGCACATAGGAGTGGCGATGTTCCAGGCAAGAGCGGATGGTTGGCATCAGGGGCTCAAGCAACTCTGGCTCTTTCAACTTGCACAGGAACCTCAGTGTGGAACCTCGAATGAACTCATTAGGGTGGGACAAATCCTGTGATGGTAAAAGTAATCTTGAAATAATGGGCAGAGACAAAAACAAAAGAATAGAAAAGGCTAAACAAATATCTGAACATTTCAGACTGTTCCAGATCAGAAAATATCCAATTTGCTCTTTAATTCAATCATAGATCTTAACACTACCTTCCTGTAGGCGTCGCAAACAAGGATCATCTCCTGCAGAAGTTTGCCATCAGGAGTGGTCTTGGGCACAATCTCCCAGAAGACGAGAAGTAGCTTCTTGATGGTGTGATCTTCGAGGGGCATCACAAAGCGGATTACTGTCATCAAGATTCCTGGCAGACGTTCTCCATTGAGAATCAGCTGGATTACTTTCTTCAAGGCAGCTTGCTTACCAGGAATATCTCCATTTTCTGTTGATAAACACAATTTATTTTGTTTTTATTCATTCCTGTAAATGATTTGTTTAAAAAGTAGGGGAGGGATAGAAGGAAAATATTTTTTGTTAATATTTTCAGTATCAGACAATGACGAAAAACGCTATTTGAAGTTCTTACCAAGATCCCGCTTCAGTGTCATTTCACATGGCTGCTCTGTGTCTGTAGGAGCCTGGATAAGGGTATAACATGGCTGCTCCAGAGTCCCCATGCTGGTGGTATGGGCTAGCACTTTACACCTGTTAGTATTACAGAGGAAAAAAATAATAATAAAGAATTTCATGAAACCAAATATCGGCCTCAGTTTAATACCTATTTGCCCCAATTGTCACTCTGCTGAGCAGGCGCAATTAGTCCTATTAGCCATGATCAGGATAGGGATGCAAATCTGGTGGGATTTCAGCCCTGGTCTTTTTCATTATTAAAGAAAGTTTCTACCAATGTATCTGGTACTGCTTGATAAGTTTCCTCTAGCCACACCAACCGGATAAGCCCTCATATCCCCATGCCCCTTGTAGGCATTCCTCTCCCTGAGCCAATCATACAGTATGTTCCCCGTCTCTCTCTCAATGTGAATGGAATATAGTCATTATGAAATAGCAGCTCTGATTCTGTATGGCATATTTCATCATTCCCTTTTCCCCTCCACACATCATATGATTCATATCATAATATATAATGTTTTTTTAACTATACATAACTAAATATGTATTTCATTAGATAAGTGTTCTGAATACCACTGTGTTGCTAAATACCACAATAGTAGTCCCAATGGATTCCTCTCACCCTCTTTCTTACATGTGGATATAATCTCCAATATAAAATGAAAATCCAGTCCAAGCATTAGAACATACTTGATGGTCTTTGTTAGAATGCAAAGTACTGCAACCTGAGCATTGTTTGATGCAGTCCTATTCTGAACAATAAACAGAGATTAGTCTGAAAGTTTATAATTTTGGAGAGTACTGAATATTATTTTGAAAGCTCTAGACTATTAATAAAAATATCTAAATAGGAACCTATCTAACACTTCTGAGACAGTCCACATCTTGAGACATTCAGCCTGGGCTGAGCATTGTAAGATGTGTGCATGTTCTATGATTTTCTAGACTTCTAGTATGATTTAGAAGTCTATAAAAAAATATATTAGCAATGTGATAGTATCTAGCCTTTGGATATGACATGGTATCATGACGGAACAAATAAATACCTTGTAATTTCAACATGGGGAGAAATGCAGTATAAAAGTGATGAAGTTGATTATGGGATTTGCTGGGTAAAAAAATATCATTCTTGGGTAATTCACACTGAAACTGTCACAAATGACTTATATACATGCCATCTGCAAGAGGCTCTGTCACCTATCACTTGTGTCACCTAACACTGTCTCCATGGCATGCAACAATTTTGAAGGAATGTTCCCATTTGAGTGGCATTTGTAATCTGGAAAATCTAAACCCTAATGAAATAAACTAAGCATACATAGTTTTGAGGCACCCCTCATCATGGACCCTCCCTCTTTTCAGAGCACTTTCTGCTACTTAACTCCAATTCTTGGAGCTTTTGTTTTGGGAAGTATAAATTTTAATAATCATTTTTTGGGTCAGATGCCGGCGCCAAGATATTTAGTCAAGGCTGGCGCGCTGAGTGAGCGAGCGGACAGCTCAGGGTCGCGGCTAATTCGCCTGAGAATCCCAAGGCATTAGGCTTATGCATTCGTATATCCATTTAGAGCCAGAATGGCCTCGTTGTAAATGGGTTAACTGACAAAAAATCTTAGCTATGTATGTCTAGAAGATAAAAAGTGTCAACAAAATCTTAGGAGCTCACAGGTGATTTATGAAATATAACCATAGTGTGAAGGACACAGACTTGAAGCACAATTGTTTTCCAGGGCAGGGTTGGGTGGCAGTAACTCTCCAACTATACAGGGAGTTTGAATTTTGTATCCAGGGTATATTTGAGGGCATATAAAGTGGGACTTAGATAAACTTAACTCTATATGAATAAAAGAGGATGCATGGATTCCATTTATACAATCATCTTGAATATTTACCAAGCCTTAGTAGTAAATCTTGTGTGATTCACAGCCTTCATGAAAATGATAGATACATGATGTAATAAGTGACTATGAGGGAGTTTCATACAGATAGGTTAATAAATGTGTTGGGAGTCCAAAAATCCAGATGAATGCCAATAAGCTTTCTAAACAAATAAGGTCTACGATAAATAAGTTTGTCTTGAGCCGATTTACACTTTCCACGAAATGTTCAATCTTTGAAACGACGAATCCTTTCTTACGTATTTATAATACAAAAACAATTAAAAATGCTTGACATCTCGTCTGTACCAATCCCAAGCTATTTTACATCAACCACCATGAACCTTCGAGGCATCAAACCCATAAATAATAATGAAAGGATGTTTACATTCCGCCACCTCATCACTCACCATTCGTCCCTGCCGCTACTTTCCTCATTCTATTCTTTAAAACATTACTTATAAATCAACTCCAAATACCCTCGCGAGTCTAAGAAGAAACTGTCATTCCAACTCACCCGAAGAAATTCCTCAGAGGGGAATGAGGGACGAAAGAAACTTAAATCTTGACAGGAGAGGAAGGCGACCTCCTCCTCCGGCGACCTGAAACGTCAACAACACAACTGCGCTTGCGAAGTTTTTGGGCATAAGAGAAAGTGGTTTAAAAATTACTTGAACGACTTCATATTAGTTGATATATTTAATTATTAATACAAATACTATACTTAATTAATTGTTCTGGTAAAGAGTGTTTTAAAACTGTCGTGTTATTTTATAAAATAGTACCGAGATATTTTGGAAATACACTCTATCAGACGTGGCACATTTTTATCACATGAAAGTTATCTGTTACCTTCTTGTCATGCAGTCCGTCAATTTATGTGATACCTATTGCAACTCTGTACGCAAATAATATATTAAATACAAAATTATCAAACGTGTTCAAATGCTGAAAGTGTAAAAGCAAAATTTCATAGCGAGTATTCCACTTTGGTTTCTCTTTTGAGTAAGAAAAAGCGGTAGATTTAACTGCATTGAAACTTCTTTTAGTTACTCATATTGGCAAATAGATTCATCATTAGAGGCTACTGTTATTCAAATACAGTGTTTAGAGGATACTTACTGAGTTAGATTTTGAGCATAAAACTAATGTGTTTTTTCTTAACTCTGATTAACAGCTATCATGGCCATAACATTAATTTTAAAAATCTTTATCACTTTAATAAGTTTTCATTTACCTTTTATATGATGTAAAACACATCATCATTTTGGCTACATCAGTTCTCATTGATGTTTCGTTTGTCGATATTTATGCTAACAATTGTTGATGTCATGAGAATGACATCACTAATTGCTTCCTTCTTTTTTCCATTTTCATTATCATTTATACCTATCTTCATATATCATAGACAAAAAAAAAAAAAAAAAAAAAAAAAAGATGGTGACAACAAAATGCTAATAAAAATTCTGGTAATAATGATAATCATTGTTATAGATAGAAATAATGATAATATAAATAATAGTAATAATACTGACAATAGTGATGATAATAATCATACCATAATAATGATACGATTGCTACCGCAACTGTTGTTAATGATAATGATAAAAGCAAAACAACAATAACCTGATATTAATGATAGTAATATTAAATAAAAAATGGTGATTATATTAATAAAGATAATAAAATTAATAACAACATCAACAACAAACAGCAATAATAATAATGATAGTAATAATAATAATAATTATGACAATAATTATGATAATGATAATAGTGATAGTTTGTTTGACGAAATTATTGGTAGTGTAAGAAAAAATGTCATGGCAAGTACAGAAAACAGGCAATTTTGGAATGGCATAATGAAGGGAAATAGCTGAAACAGCTAAAACAAAATTTGCGTGGTATGCAACAACACGAAAGTAATAAAATACAGTTAAGAACAGTGAGCGACAAGGTAAAGCAGATTCCTGTGGTAATGGCGGAGGAACTTAATAAAAGCTTGTATACATAAATAACAACACCGCAGCAGAAAGGTTGTAAAAATGGTATCAGAAGGAACAAGGATTAGTTGTTGGTTGGTACGATGGTGATTAGATATTTTTAAAGATTAACTTAGCTGGGTGTTACCTGGATTAATTAAAAAAAAAACTATAACTCGGTACCGCACAACTGGATAACTCAGACTATAGAACATTTTGGAAACACGAAAAGTTGGTGAAGGAAAGTATGAAACAATAGCACATTGACAGAAAAGAATCACCTAGGACATGAAAGCATCAGCGAGTATCTTATAGGTTATCGCCATTACTTTTGGTCCTAGCTTTGTTGTTATTAACTCATCTATTACGATCATGAGTTCTACCGTGAATGAAAAACAATAACAGAGAAAAGACATCAACATGGAGTTGGGTATCATGAAGTATGCAGTCTTGCTTATGGAGAGGGCAGAGGGGCAAGTTTGCTAGGAGTGATTGGATAATGATGCCGGATGAGGTCAGTAGAGAAGGGCATGGGCTACAAATATCCAGGTGTACTGAAGGAAGAGGGGATTAATCATAGATGCATGAAATTATGATTTCAATAGAGAAAGACATGGCCTACAAATATCTAGGTGTATTTTAGGCAGATGGGATTAAACATAAATAAATAAATTGCAGCATTAAAACAAAGTCTACCAGGTGCATTGGGAAGAAACTAAATGTTGAAATGCCATATCAGCTGTCAATTCTCAGGTATTGTCGATAGTAGGTGTCTTTGATTGGATTGTCGCAGAGTTGCAGGAACAGGAAGACAAAAAGGCTTTTAACCAGTTGTGAACAGATGGCAAAATGTCCATGCCAAAAGAGATTTTAACCTGCCGACGGGTGGCAGCACGTAGGTGCCAATAGTCATCATGACATATCTAATATAAGGGGAGAGTGGATCGCTGTGTTGCTCCATTGTACTATGAGTACTAGCTATATCAGATGATTGATGATGTCAAGTGCAATTATATTGACTATATTTGCCATGATATTCACCAATATAGGTTCAGTTTAAAATCCTAAATATAGATGGCACCACTCTCTCCTAGCACCAGCAGGAAAAAAAGCTCTGAAGGGCGGCCATCCACGGTCTCTACCCATCAATATCTTTAGAGAGCGATGTCACACAGCAAGATGCCAGCTTCCAGTTCCAAAGTACCGGCAAGGCAGAATGAGAAGAGGGAGGTGCTCCAGACCATGTGCAGTTTTTACGATTCTGTGCCAGTATGGCTACTTTGTGCTGTGGCACTCACAGTCGTAAGCACAGGTCTCCTTCCTCTTAACCTTCTCTTCATGTATTTCCAGTTGGGATGGTTATTTCTTTAGTAATTGTAAACTAAAGTACACACATACGAAGAAGTAAAGTAGCTCTTTGTCTTATAAAATTAGTACTTCTGTCACACGGAGTATGAATAACATAATGAGCTGATATGAACCCTATATTACAGTCTTAGTCTACTACAAAACCCAATATATCGCGAAAAGTTGCAATGTGTTGGGCTAAGCTCCCTCGTTCCGAGATAAAACCTCTCTGGGGTACCTCGTAGGTGGCACCAATGCCAGTTCTGGGGACCAAGCAAGTAAATCTGTCATCCACAAGCAGATGCTGATATGCTGAATCTTAAGAGAACTGTAGCAGAAGAGGGTTAATTCCAGTGGAAGATTTTGTAAAAACTGTAATATGTATTCTTTTGAACTACATGGACATCAACATCGAAGAAACTGGCAAAGGTTGTGAAAAAGGAACGGTTTTCAAAAGGGGAAAAGTGAAGTAGATTCGACAGCAATACAAGAACTTAACGTAGCACACGGAAAGAAAGTATTACATGGACAGTTAAAAAAAAAGAGAGAGGGAAAGCAACATGAAAATGGCTGACAAGGGAATTTCCGAAAAAAAGAGAACCAAAGGCACCATACTATCCGCTCAAGATCAAGCCAGCAGCAAAAAATATAATCAGGAATTATGTACACTAATAGGACATTTCGCCACTTTACAAGCTTTGTGGAAAATATGAGGAAACTATCGCACATTGTGGGCGCTCAGGTTGAAATCAGAATGAGCAGAAGAGATGGAGATATAATCAGAATCATTTGTTGTAAACTATATGAGTTGAGCAAGAAAAAGAATAGTACTACCAGAAGCTCAAGTACTTGAGTCAACAACGTGCAAGATTTTGTGGAACGTCAGAAAACACAGATAAAAAAAATGGAGCACAAGAGACCAGATATATTGGATTATAATCATGGTAGAGATAACAACAATGTTGATATGGGTAAGTGATATCAATAGAGATAAGGATAATAATTATAAAGTTAATAACTTTGGTTATGATGGTTATGACCATGGTAACAATATAATGATACTTATAATAACATTGTTAATGATATAATAACAACAACAATGCAATAGTGGTGACTATAACGATAAAATGGAAAGAGAAGATCGCAACTCCAAATCAGCTGATTGATGTAAACAAACCAGTTTCCAAAACAAACGAAAGGAGGATTCCGAGCTTGAACGTCACAGAGTGAAGACCTAATTTTACACTCTAGTGAACTCAGTTATTTTCCAATCGAAACCAAGTGAGAAAATAATAAATGGACAGTGATCTAAATCCAGAACCAGGTGAAATACCTGACACACATAATTATATGGACATAGAACAACAAAACAAAGGACGCAAAAACGTGATCACCGGTGACAGTGAAGAAGACCCCAATCCCAAAAGATCACGAACTGACGAAATCGAATGGACAAAAGTTTCAAAACAACGAACCAACAAATACAACCAATCAACAAACATGCAAGTAGAACAAAATAATGTTATCCTTATTCAATTAAAAGGAGAATCATTTACTTCGAACTTCAACAATCCGATTAAACTAACGGATGCAATCAACAAATCAGTTTTCCAAAAGTATATAAAAGAAGATACTTTAAGAGTATTAGGAAAAGGAAAAGCGATCAGATTTGAGGTAAATGATATATCCAAAATAGATAAACTAAATGAAATAGAACATCTAGGAGATTGGGAGGTACAGTGCAAACAACCGGCATCCAGTAAATTTACTGGATGTTCATATGGTACAATATACCCCATAGAGACTGAAATACCTCTAAACATAATAAAGGAGAAAATAAAAATAATATTTGGAGATAACTCTGAAATTCAAGAAATTATAAGAATGACAAAATTTAATAAAGATAAACAAAGTGAACAAAAAAGAATACCTACAAAATCTCTAAGAATAACATTCAAAGGTCCTCTGCCAGAAAGAGTGGCTATAGGTCACACCTCATACAAAATATATCAATATACCTTTCCAGTACCTAGATGTTTTAACTGTCTATGTTATGGTCATGGAGTGATAACATGCAAATCAAAAAAAAGGTGTAGTAATTGTAGCAAATTTGACCACAATTATAAAGATTGTAATAATCCCTCATATTGTTTTTACTGTGAGGAAGCACATTCACCAGTAGACATTTCTTGCAAAATGCACAAAAAAGCACAAGATATAAACAAGAATAATATAACACCAAACAACATAGACATAAAAACACAACTACATCAACTGAAACCTAACACAAAACAAGAAAAGACAACAAATAGAAACAAGGACATAATAAACAGGGAAACATCCAATCAAACACAAGACAACAACATAAATGAAACAACATCAACAGAGTTAAATAAAACACAAACATATGCAGAAATCATAACTCAAACAAACAAAATAACACCAGGGCAGAAAACACCAGAAAAACCAAAAAAGCAAAGGCGAAACTCAAATAAATCAATTTCACCAAGTACAATAGAAAACTTAACAAAAGATAATCAAAGAGAACAAATAAAAGAACAAAGAAACAACAAAGACCAAAATAAAAGCATTGATAATATAGAAAGTTCACCAATAACGTGGACACTACCAACACCATTAAAACAAACACAAAAAGAAGAAGAATCAAAAGAAGAAAAATCAAAAGAAGAAGAATCAAAAGAAGAAGAAGAAAACCCAAAATGGTTAACTTTGTTAAAAAGTATATTCAAAGCAATCATAAAACTGATAAACAATTTAAACTCTGAAAACTCAATAATCGAAACAATTACAGAAACAATCAAAGATGCTTCAAAAATTTTTAAACAAATAACAAATGAATAAGATTATATTGTGGAATCCAAGATCAATACTAAACAAGATAAGTGATCTGAAATATATATTAAACAAAGAAAAACCAGATATATTCGCAATATGTGAATCATGGTTAAAGAATAAAGATCAATTTAGAGTAGATGAATATGAAATAATAAGGAAAGATAGAGAAAATCAAATGGGAGGGGGATTAATTTTTGGAATAAAATCAAATGTACAATTTCAAAAGATTAATTTGAGAGATAGATATAAAGATAAGATAGAAGTATTAGGAATTAAAACAAAATATAAGAACAGATGGATCAACATGTTATTATTTTATAATCCTTGTAATAATATAGATAAAGAAGAAATTCAATACTACACAGATCAAGTAGAAGAACCTAAAATGTTAATAGGAGATTTTAATGCACATCACCCTAGTTGGAACCCAAAAATAAATATAAGTAACAAAACAGGAAAAAGCATATACAATTTGATAAATGAAAATAATTTAATAATGATGACGCCAGCAGGCCAGATAACAAGAGTAGATCCAAAAACCAGTAAAGAAACAACAATAGACTTGATAATAGGTTCACCAACTATAAATCACATAGAAATAAACGTAGGTCCTCACTTAGGAAGTGACCATTTCCCGATAATAATAAAAGAAATAGATTATCAAAATCAACCTAAGTTAACAGAAAAGAAATGGCAATTCAATGATAATGGATGGTTAAAATATCAAGAAGAACTAAAAAATGTAGACACAGATAAAATAAATACATTAAATGACCTAATAGATCTACTAAAAGAAATAGGAAAAAAACAATTCAAATTTGAAGAGAGGAAACATAACCAAAAACCAAATAAACCATGGTGGAATCAAGAATGTAATGAAATAATTAAAAAAAGGAATAAAGCATATAATAGATGGAGAAAAAGGCCCACACAAAAAAACCAAATGGATTATAAAGAAGTAAGGACAAAAGCAAGACAAGTGATAGAAAACAGAAGAGGGAATCATGGGGGAAATTTTGTGAACAAATAAATTTTAACACCCCAACAAAAAGAGTTTGGAATTTTATTAAAAAACAGATAGGCAAGATAACATCAAGTTGTTACCCCATAGTTGATAATAACATTCCAATTACCGACAATGATAAGAAATTAGAACTTTTTAAAGAAGAATATGAAAAAGTAACTAACAAGAAAAAAAAGAAATTGTTAACAGAAATAGAAAAAGAACAACTTCTAAACACCCAAGACGATGGTGATTTATGTAAAGAAATAACATTAAGAGAATTAAAAACAACAATAATGAATACAAAAAATGGAAAAGCATATGGGCCAGATGAAATAAATTATGAATTCTATAAAAATGTCCCAGATAACATTCTAAGAACAATATTAAAGATATTCAATATCTACTGGTCAAAAGGAGAATACCCAAACATATTTAAAAATGCAATAATAAATCCAATAAACAAACCAGGAAAAGATTCAAGAAATATAGAATCATACAGATATATTAGCAGAACGTCCTGTATGGGGAAAATATTTGAAAATATAGTAAATAAAAGATTAAATTGGTGGCTAGAAACAAATAAAAAATTGGATGAAGATCTAGTAGGATTTAGACCAAACAGAACAGCTTTAGATGCTATCCAGATTATAGACTTAAAGATCAGTCAAGCAATAGAACAAAAAAAATATGGACTAATAGCTTGTTTAGACTTGGAGAAAGCTTTCGACTCCGTAAATCACGAAGCGTTACTAATTAAGATGGAAAAAATAGGTATAAAAGGAAAAATATTAAGATGGATAGAAGGGTTTTTAAAAGAAAGAAGATTTCAAATAAAAATAGAAGGAAAAACAACAGAACTGGGTAAAATAACAACTGGAGTACCACAAGGTTCACCACTAAGCCCAACATTATTTAACATACTAATGTCTGATATAAAGTTACCAAATACAGTATACAAAATTATATATGCAGATGATGTCACTTTAATAACAATAAACAAAGATATAATAGAAGCATCAAACATATTAGAAAATGGATTAAAAACACTAAACGAGTGGACAAATAAATGGGATCTAAAAATGAACTTAACAAAAAGTAAGATAATGTGCTTTACAAACAAGAAAATAAGAATAATCCCCAAAATAAAAATAGGAAATGAAGAACTAATATTCACCACGCAACACAGAATATTGGGAGTAATCTTTGATAGTCCAAAGTTGAATTGGAAAAAACACATAGATTTAGTAAAATCAAAATCAATTGAAAAAATAAACATAATGAAAAAACTATCATCTATGAAATGGGGAGCAAATAGAGAAACATTATTAAAATTCTACGAAATATATATAAAACCAACAATAGAATATGGAATTTCTATATATGGGGCCGCAAAAAAACAAGAAATAAAAAAGTTAAACATAATACAAAACAATGCAATGAGAATAGCAACTGGATGTTTTAGATCAACACCTATAATAGCACTACAAGCAATAACAAACCAAATACCAGTAACAGAAAGAATAAAAGAGATAGAATGTATGCAGATAATAAAGAATTTAGAAAAACTAGATGGAATGCCAATTAAAGAATTGACCAAAGAAAATATAAAAAACTACAATCAAACAAATAAAAGGAAAACTTTAATTCAAAGGGTAATTGAAACATGTAGAAAATTAGAAATAGAAATGAAAATCAATACATTACCAAATATAACTCCAATTCCACCATGGTATGATATGTCAGAATATTTAAAAACAACATTTATAGAAAATATGGGGAAAAACATTCCAGAACAAATGATTAAACAACATTTCTATT
>NW_028234410.1:23360036-23362536 GCF_977035675.1 Penaeus japonicus
ATGAGATTATTATTAGACAGTTACTAAGAGTGTTTTAGTATTTGCTCACTTGATTACATGAGAGATTTTGTGGAATTTTCCTTTTGTATATTTTTCCGTTTCATCTTACGTCAAGGCAAGTCAATCTTTTCCTCGTCTTCCCTTTTGAAGTCTCAGGTTCAGACAAAAGATAGGCTAAAGCTGTGTTCATTGATATAAAATTGTATTGAAGCCTGTACCTATATAAGTTCGGACTCAAAGGTTAATCAAGGGAGAGAAAAATATGAGTAAAATATACGCTAACCTATAAACAAACAGAATTTAAAATGAAATTCAGTTCAAATAGTCACTAAAAAAATCAGAAAAAATATACAGAACGCAGAAGCTAACAAATAAAAATACCAACAGACAAAAAAAGAAAGAAAGAAAGAAAAAAAAAAAAAAACAGAAATGACCCTAATTCATGATAATCTCCAAGCCTTCATTTTCACCACGTGTATACAAAACAAGATGTAAGAAGTATCATATGGTTTACGCGCATCGAGCTCCTCCACCAAGTTTATAGGCCACGATATATATTAACTATATCATTATCATCATCATATATTATCACGAGCGTATAAATGTATTTTACAACCACTTCCCACTTATCATCCATCCGCTTGCCTTCTCTCTTATCACGCGACTTGAAACGCGGCAAAAAGTGACCGTAGAATCCACAACCCGGAGGACTCTCGCTCTCTATTCTTCAGGTCAGGTTTCACTCTCTCTCTCTCTCTCTCTCTCTCACACACACAGACACACACACTCTCTCTGTCGTGATGTTATAAATGTTTTTTGAAGTTCGGCTAACAAAAAACAAAGAAAAAGCACGAAGTTTCCCACAGTGATGCTTGCAAGATATATCTGACACGGACATATTACTATTCGTTTTTGTATGTTTAGTGATCACATTAATTATCTATCACTGCTTACACATAATTGCATCTGTGAAACATTATAATATAATTTAGATGGATCATAAAAAGGGACATAGATGCATTACGCATCAAACACGCACGGCTTCAAACTTTCTTCCTCATTCAAATGCTTGATGCAAAAAAGGAAAAAAACGGTTGCATGCAAATGCCCTTCGAGGATAGAGCACCTGAACTTAAGCAGAGAAATCTTGCTGTCTTTCTTATGATAAGACAATAGTGTAGTTGCAAAAGAACAGTAAGAACAGTTGCAAACGTGTGTGATCACGTCCTTATTTTCTCCTCTTCATTCTACTCCTCGTTTCCTGTCCAACGTTTACTTTACTTGCTGAGAGGCAGTTTAATCTTTGAGATCCAAAAGAGAGTGCAAGTTGAGGCAGCGCCAAAGAGGTGGCGCTGCTCTCCCAACATCCGGGTTCTTCCCTCAAAAGGCTCGAGCAAAGGTTATGACCAAACTCGTTGAATATTTTATTTCGAGAAAAAGGAACGAGTTGCTGTCATATACATGCGAGTTATAGGTGTGTTAATGATGGCATTTATATACAAAGATACCTAAAACAAATACATACATATATATAAAGGAGGAGCGACATTCGGATCGACATCTGTTTAAAAAAGACTCATGCTCATTTCCATCCGAAGAATTAACCTGGCCGCTCCGAAACCCCGAATCCCGCCATTGGAAACTGTTTTTGGATTCATCCCGTGTGTCACTTTTGTATCGGAAGGTTTATTTACACGAGCCATAGAGCTTTTTTTGACACCTTGAAAAATTGTTGAGTTTTTAGAGCGACCTGTTTGTGAGCGGCAGCAGCAGCGGCGCCGCAGTCCACGGCGATGGCAGCGGCGGCGGCAGAGGCGGAGGCGGCCGGACTCGCACCACCAGTTCTGCCCGCAACAACTTTCACTCACACACAGTTGCCAAACACTCGATTCGTTAGAACCCAACCGCTTTCCGCCGTTTCTAACCAGTTCACTCTCATATTACGAGCGGTTGCGCCATCGCTCATTGATCCTGGCGCTTATTTACCCTACCGTCTTTCTCTTCTTTTTTCCAAATTCTGAATCACAACACTCAAATTTATGATTGTCTAAATGGCGTTGCGCGGGTAAACTTATTCAAAAGACATGCACATACATTAGGAAAGAGAGAGAAAGAGAGAGGGGGAAAGCGAGAGAGAGAGATAATGAGAGCGAGCGAGCGAGCAAGAGAGAGAGAGAGAGAGAGAGAGAGAGAGAGAGAGAGAGAGAGAGAGAGAGAGAGAGAGAGAGAGAGAGAGAGAGAGAGAGAGAGAGAGAGAGAGAAGCAGAAAAAAAACTCGAGAAGGAGCCCACGGTACAGAACCAAGACACAGTGCCGTTCTTGCCCGGACTTCGCCAACTTTCTCACGAGGCATTCCGCGTTGCCGGAGTCCGAGCCCAAAGTATCGTACTCGAGAGCCTAGTGCCTAACTATCTATCGTATTTTGTCTATCTAAGCCACCTGGAAGTACATCCTTTGATTCCTACTCGAGGCATTAATTTTCACGACACTTCATCTCTGT
>NW_028234410.1:23370036-23372536 GCF_977035675.1 Penaeus japonicus
TACTTACTATCGTAATGAACATGTTATGGCAACACTCAATGCATCGAAGAAAAGATGCAACAAATTCTTAATTAAAGAGAATATGCAATTGCAATGTAACCTTGCATAGTCAAGTGATATGACTATCACGATTCTCTTCCCGTTAATGTAATCTCATCAACTTAGGAAATACAAATTATAGACCCGTTGCAAATTGTTTACAAATGGGAGCGAGGCAACTGCTGCGCGCGCATGTGTTGCGGCAAAACAACTTTGTTTACACTACGTTGCCAACTAAATTCTGCGTGTTCATAACAACATTCGTAACGTATTTCGGAAGAGCAAAATGCCGAGAAGCTGCTGTGCTGTTGGATGTACGAATCGCCAGATTGGCGATAAAAAAGATCTCACATTTTATAAGATGCCGAAAGGCTCTACGCCATTAGAGAGACGACGGAGAGACGACTGGATAAAGGCAATAAGGAGAGATGACTGGAAAACTTGGTCGGCGGACAAAATCTCGAAAGCCTTTATCTGTGCTGAACACTTCGTTACCGGTAAAACCCTTTGGAGTTTTACATACATATATATATATATATATATATATATATATATATATATATATATATATATATATATATATGTATGTCCTAGATATACATAAAAATATGTATATCTAGGACATCCTGACCTTAACTTTCATTCTTTTCAAATAAAGTTTAATCTTGTCTTGTCTCTGGAATTGTTTGAGGGTAAACGTTTCAAGTTTTTATTAGAATTACTAACTTCAGTTAAAAATAAAATGATGTATCACAATTAAATGCTACCCGCGCTCCTTTAAAAAAGACGAAAAGATGTATCAGAAGAATGTTATAAAAATGAAACCCAAGTGACGCAAATACAGAGTTAGATGCACGCACCTACGTCTAATGTCTCATGTTAAACGAGTTGACACTGAAACGAAATTCCTCGAGTTACATACCTCAGTTTTTATGTAGCAGAAGTCAGATTCTTCCGTAATGTTGTGGTATAAGCAGTCTTGTACATGTCTACACAGAAAATAATCATAGGCTTCAAGTGACTTATACGCCTTCATAGATTCCTTGGTGTAGATGCTTGGACTGTCTATCAAATATTCGGTAACATCTCTCCATGACAGAGATGGTAAATACGACATGTCGTCAGTCCATCCTTCCTTCAACACGAACGGATCTGGAAGCCTCTCGCCAGTTTCGAGAGTCAACTTTGCAAAGTATTCTCCCTTATCTTCTGAAGACAAGCTCTCCGAGTATGAAGAAACGTCCAAAGATGCCATTTTGCATTTAATCTAACAGCTATAACAACTTCATCCGCATTTATATCATTTCACATTTACTAGTTGCCTGTGCCTCCAGGTGTGTTTACATCGTGCCTCCACACTTTTTGCCGCAATGGATGCGTGCGCACATTGTTTACATTAGCGTGCTACGTCACGTGGAAACGGGTCTATTCGGGATGATAAAAAAAACATCGATTAACTAATGTCGGGGAATAATGTAGGAGCTCATTGGCGCGCATTGCACTGGTCGTCTTTTTTTATCTTCACTTAAGGAAAGGAATAAGAAGATGAAGAGAAATGAATGAAAGAGAGGAATGAGAAAACGGAGAAATCAAATTGCAAGATGAAACGAGAACAAATCTACATTAAATACAGAGAGGGTAGAGAGGAAAGATATAGCGAAGGAAAGGAAAACAAGAGAATTAACTGGACACACACACACACACCCACCCACCCACACACACACACACACACACACACACACACACACACACACACACACATATATATATATATATATATATATATATATATATATATATATATAATACATATATATATATATATATAGATATATATATATATATATATATATATATATATATATATATATATATATATATATATAGATAGATAGATAGATAGATAGATAAATAAATATATAGATAGATAGACAGATAGGTAGATAGATAAATAGGTAGAAAGATAGATAGATCATAGATAGATAGATAGATAGAGAGATAAGGATATGTAGATAGAAAAAAATAAGGATACGAAGATGGATAGAGAGACACACAGATAAATAAACAGATAGAAAGAGAGAGAGAGGGAGAGATTAAATTGAGTTGTTTTAGCCTTTACAAGACTAACATTCAAATTCCCTATTTCGAATATAAATTTTTCCCTTCACTTGAATATTGATTATCTATACAAATTTGAGTGATTCTTTCTCAGCTGAGAATGAAGATTTTATCAAGTGTTTATCTCTGTGTCAATTTATATATATATATATATATATATATATATATATATATATTATATATATATATATATATATATACCCATATATTATATATATATATATATATATATATATATATTTTTTTTTAAAATTTTTTTATTATTATTATTTTTTTTAATTCTTTTTTTTTTTCTTTTTTTTTTCTTTTTTTTGTAATAAGCGGAAAATAAGAAAAGAAGATA
>NW_028234410.1:23397536-23405036 GCF_977035675.1 Penaeus japonicus
AAAAGAAAAAAGGAAAAAAAAAAAGAAAAAAGAAAAAAGAAAAAAACAAAAAAGAAAAAAAAACAAACATAAAACAGAATACTATGGATCAGAAGACGAGTGCAGAAGAGAGCGAACTAGAACAGAACCTAGAATACTAGAGACTAGAACCCATCAGCCGCTCGAGCGACTGTGGCCTTGCTGGTCGCCCAAGCCGCCGATGGGAGGAATGCGGAATCGACGTGCAGTGAGGGCGCCGGGAAATCATTTTATTTTTCATTTCGCCTTCGTCTGTGAATGCAAAATCGGTTCGTTGAAATTATAACGTTGGTATGGACGTCTTGCATTGTTTGATTGTCTTGCGTGTATTTCGTTACTCGTTGTAATGTCGATGTTTATTATTATTAGTGAATGCTGCTGTGTTGTATAAACAATGTAGGTTCATTATTGGAAATACTTCTGGAATTCGGTCTTTGAGTGTTAGTGGTAAGGTAAAGGTTCTTGGTGGCGAGGACTATATATGACGTATATATGAATCATATAAAAGGACTTCAGGTATAGAGGTGGGTTTCAATTATGGATATAGATGAATGTATAGAAAATAAAAGTAGGAATCGTGTTTGAGATTGATGGAAGATTAAAGTATATTCCTGGGTGATGTTTGTGCGAATACAGAAAGAAAGAAATGCATGTAAAAACAATACTAAATCTAAGATAACGCTTCATTATACATTAACGTTGCAGCGAAGATTCTTTTTTTTAATCGCAAAGGATTATCAATATTTTGTGTGGATTTAATTTTTATCTGTATTTCCCGGAAGCTTAGTTCCTCTAATGGAGAGAACTATCAGGGTTAGATGCTCTGTAAACTCTTAGACAGATTAGAGATGTTGATTTCCAAAATCAGATTCGACAGAAAATGATGGCAACTAACACTGTAAAGTTATTCCCTTTGCAAGGTGAAAAAGTGAAAACACATGAGTACAGTGTCTGAAAACGCCCATTTCCACGCACTGCACGATATCTGATCATGTACACAAGCATGTCGAACATAACGCAGGGATGTAAGTGGATTTGGAGGAATAAAAAAGAAAGGAAGACCAAGTTCTAAATTGGATGGAAGTGGATGATCCAACAGGAAGTTCATGCAGAAAGATCCATTGCATGAAAACACGCAATTGAAGAAAAAGGGCTCTTCCTCGTGTTCAGCCTACGATGGTCGACTTTTTGAAATTCAACTAAACACACACACACACAGATATATATATATATATATATATATATATATATATATATATATATATATATATATATGTAAATATGTATATGTATATATATATATACATACATACATACATACATACATATATATATATAAATATATATATTATGAAAGTATTTATGTTTAACGGTTAACAGAGCATATGTCTGACCTGAGATACATGATCAAATTACAATACACAGATGTGACCTTCACAATTATCGGATTTCGTATATCCCCCAGAGATCGGGCAAGATTCGTTAAAGACAGCACCTGCAACTTTAGCCCTTCTGGATATTCTGGTCATCTCTCCATCATAGGAATATCACCCTCAAAGGCTGACCCGAGGGCGGACCTATGAATTATGATGAACCGAAGTCAGCCAATCAGGAAATCGCGACCCAAGCTGACACTTGGAATAGCTACGCCTACTTTCCTGCAGATGGCTCATCGCCCCGCCTAGCGAGCCGTCCTGAGATATACTGACGATAGCGAAGTCACTCGAGGTCCTTGACCTTAATCACCAACAACTACCACTCGCACTCCTACATCTACTATTGTGAACTAGTGCTAATCCCGATCTTTATTTCCAGAGTCATTCCTTGTTATATTTATATATATATATTATATCGTGTCATATTATTGAAGTTATAATATATTGTTATTGTATCAGCTGCTGTGTTTGACACCAACCTTATATTTATCTATGTGTGGATATTAGAGTAATCTATACCCATCACATAATCTGGTGGCAGCCTACGATGAGAACCTCACGTTTCTTTTTTTCGCAATAATTGGTACAATAATTAGTTACGTACCACGATAGCGAATAATTATTTCCAGTGTCTCACAGCATACAGCGCATCAAGTTGACTGACAGGACGAAGACATCGGTAATGAAGGTTAGTTGCGACTAAGGTCGATATCCCTCGTGTCATTTTTCTTCCTCTTAATTGTTTTTCACACCCTAGTGTTGTGACTTGTGTTACCCACTTTTTTTTTTTTTCTTTCTATTGTGAAGTGATTGGATTTCTTTCTCGCGCCTATTCATGAGTGAATTACGAAGTGGTAAAGTGTTCAGAAATCTCAGGGAAACTACCGAAATATTCTTTGGGTTGGATACTGTACCTTCCCATTCTCCCTCCCGTCCCGTTTCCCGATCTCTGACCCCCCACACAATCATCTCAACTGCTAATTCCACCACTGTCCCACCCTCTGACCTGACCCCCACCCGCCCCCCCTTCTCCAACATGACTTTCCAACCTCACCAAACATTCAATATCGTACAGAAATTTGATGGCTCGTCCATTCCGGTTGAAGATTTCTTGGAAAATGTTGAATCTATGATTATTCAAGGTGGAATGTCTAGAGATGACCCCTCTTTCGGCAATAAATGCGTAAACGCGGCTGAAACACGTTTGGAGCTTACCTCAGCGAAAGTACGTAACGCGATTAACGCCTTTAAAACATTGCCATCCGAATTGCGCAGTTGGAGTTATTTCCAGGATATATTTAGATCTTCGTTCAAATCCTTGGATGTAAGTCACCATATTCAATTCGCGAGACTTATTCAATTAAAGCCTGCTTCCTTGTCCGAAGAAGACATTCGATTCTTTATCAATCAGCTTCGGGTTCAAGTTTCAAAATGGGTTAAGAGTATTCCCCAGAACCATGACTCCCACGTAAAGTCCTTGTTTAACGACCATCACGTCTCCTCCATGACGTATATGGTCAAATCTATCCTTGTTGCTTCTTTACCTACTTCTGTACAAGAGCAAGTTTGGGAACCCTGTGAAGATACTGATTTACTGAAGTTACCCGGCGAATTTGCCAAGTCTATTAGAGAGAAGGCTCCCACAGTATCTGTCAACGCAGGCATTCCCACGACTAAGGCAAACACGACCACACAAGACAACACACCCTTGCGTAACACAAACAAACACAAACAACCAGACGACAAACCACAACGCAACCCTAACCCGCGGTTCCACAACCATGACACGAAAGCGCAACACTCAAGACAAACCTCCCCTCACAGATATAATACGGGACATAAAACTCGCTTTCCCCCAGCATCTAACTCACCTCATGTACCAAGCCGTAAACAACCTTGTGTCACAAATTGGGCACCAGACAGAGATCAGTGTTTTAATTGTTGTGCGAAAGGTCACGGTGCCGACTCATGTTATTCGACACCGTACTGTCCTTATCATGGCACGCGCTCACACCCTTGGCCTCACTGCTCGGCGTTCCCTGACCAGGTGGATCAAACTTACAAATTGCTCCAGCAACGCCAAGCAAACCGCCATTTTTTAGGGAAAAGCCAAAAACACCCAGACACGGCGACACTACAAGCACAATACCGGTAACACATCACATTGTCTCGACTAGTTGCATCCCTAATGATGTCACTCAACCGCCTTTGCTTCCATCTATATTGAATGACAAGCCTGCGTATTTCTTCTTAGACACCGGATCTTCTTGTTCTGTGGTCTCGTTGAATACCTTGCGGAATTTTGAATTATCATTAGATTTGCAACCGAGTCAAACCACCATTTGCGGGATAACAGGAGATAAGGTATCAGCTTTAGGCAGCAAAGTCCTTAACATTTCTCTTGGTAATGAAATTTTTGCTCACAAGTTTGTCGTTGTAGAATCTAATTTTACTCCGGGACACCTTTTGTTGGGTCATGATTTCTTATACCGTACGGGTATTTCCCTCCACCCTCAGAGTAATAGCATTACTTTTAATAATCAGAATTACCTATTAAGGACTCCCTCTTGCCTATGGACGCATGCCGACCCATTCACACCCGCAATGGCAATCTATGAAGTCACACATGACCATAGTCACACCATGACTACACCTCACTTTCCATCCTCTCCTCCCCACCACCCCCCTACCCCTCCCACCCGCCCTCGCTTCACCTCTCCTCTCGCTGCGCGCGCACCCGCATCACGCAAACTTTCGCGCGCAAAACACGTTGACGACTGTGCGAAATCTTGGACCGCTAATGATAATGCTCCTAAGTTTATAGCTAGTGCTACCACTACTATCCCGGCATTTCATGA
Source organism: Penaeus japonicus (assembly GCF_977035675.1). Classification (NCBI taxonomy): domain Eukaryota; kingdom Metazoa; phylum Arthropoda; class Malacostraca; order Decapoda; family Penaeidae; genus Penaeus; species Penaeus japonicus. The sequence goes on from NW_028234410.1 coordinate 23,401,849, forward strand.
TCTACTGATAGACGTTTCTTGTCCTTCGGCAAATGGTACTGCTTTGATATTACCTGATAATATACGAGTAAAAGGTTGTGCAACATTACCTTCCTTGTATAATATCACTGATAATAGATGTCAGGTGCATGTATTTAATCTTACCCCGGCCCCATTGACTATTAACGCTGGTGTACCTGTAATATCTTATGAATTCACAGAATTGCCTATCTGCGAATTTGATTTACCTGTTCCCTCCCCTGTTTTTTCTGCAACATCATCTTCCCCTGATGAGCAGAGCTCTGATCATGTTCTGAAGCAAAATTTAGATTTTCATGAAGGATATGATATTTTGAATAACTTATTTAAAGAATTCCCAAGCGTACTGCCAACCAAGGACCGTCCTATCGGAAAAACAACATTGCTTCAACACTCCATTACCCTCGAGCCTGATGCTAAGCCTTCGTACATACCGAGTTATAAGATCCCTCATTCGAAGCGACAGGCCTTGGAAAATGAAGTTAAAACAATGTTAGACATGAATCTTATTCAACCAAGCAATTCACCCTGGGCCTCTCCCCTCCTCCTTGTTCCAAAGAAGGATAATACTTTCCGCCCAGTGGTCGACTATCGCAAGTTGAATAAAGTAACAGTGCCAGAACCATTCCCAATTCCTAATCTTAGATTGTTGTTGCAAGACATTGGCTCTAATAATAAGATTTTTTCAACTATTGACCTTGCTAAAGGCTTCCTGCAAGTTCCTATGGCTCCTGAAAGCGTGCCATATACGGCTTTCTCGACTCATATGGGACACTTTGAATTTTTAGTATGCCCTTTTGGTCTTCGCAATTCCCCTCTCACATTTAGCAGATTAATGTCACTTGTACTATCAGGATTAATTAATGATCAGGTCCTCGTGTATTTAGATGATATTTTAATTTGCTCACCCTCCCTCTCTGAACACGAGAAGAAATTGCGCCAGGTTTTCGATAGGCTATCAACTGCAGGATTATGTATTCAACCTAACAAGTGTCAGTTCTTCAAGTCTAAGTTAGAATTCTTAGGCCATACCTTGTCATCTAAAGGTATTGCACCTAATGATTCAAAAGTTAAAGCCATTGCCGACTTTCCAACACCTAAGAACCAGAAGGAATTGAAATCATTTTTAGGCCTTTCAGGTTTTTACAGGCCGTTCATTCAAGGTTACGGGTCCATCGCGACGCCGCTTAACCATCTCCTTAAAAATGATACTACTTGGCAGTGGACAGACGAGGAAAAAGCCGCATTTTCAACTCTTAAATCGCGACTAATTAAGGCTCCACTCTTAGCCTTCCCCGATATCAGTTTGCCTTTTGTCCTCACCACTGATGCCTCAAACCTCGGGCTCGGAGCAGTACTCCACCAGAAACATGGCCATTCTGGAAAAACGCAGCCCATTGCTTTTGCAAGTCGCGCCCTCAATTCAGCGGAAAAACGCTATCACACGACGGACCGTGAATTACTCAGTATCACATGGGCCCTCCGTCATTTTCGAGAGCTAATCTTGGGATATCAGATAGAAGTGCACACTGATCATTCCCCCCTCACGTCCATATTTAAGGGTAGGGACCCTCATGGACGACGCGCCCGCGCAATTGAAATTCTTGCAGAGTTTGACGTCACCATTGTTTATTTACCCGGGAAACAAAATGTCGTTGCCGACGCGCTATCACGCGCTCCCCTCTCTGACGCTCACAACCTGCCTGAATCTAGCTCCTCGCCCACCTTTGCCTCCCGCAAGGTGAAATTCTCTGACATTGCACCGATCTTGGCAAATACTGCCGCTCCTACCGTTGAGGATCCTTCGGAGGACGAGATCCGGTCTGCACATGTTAATGATCGCCGTTCCGACCCGATTCATTCTGTTACCGCCCCGGTCTTGGCTGCCCCAGCCGTACCTCCCATGGACCCACCCACGGAGGACGAGATCCGGATAGCGCAACGTAATGATAATCTGTACGGTCCCTTAATTCAAGCTTTAGAAAGGAATGAAAGACCTCCCCCTAGCAGATATGTTCGAGTAAGTCAACTTTACCTCGATGCTAACGGTCTACTTTGCTACAAGTCTCGATATAGGACAAGAAAGCTCAAGGCATCTCGTAAACTTGTAGTTATTCCTGAATCTCTTGAAGGTCGAATCCTTCCTCTTTTCCATGAGTCGAAAGAAGCTGCACACTGTGGTAAGTACAAGGCAATTCACTTAGCTCAGCAACGCTTCTTCTTCCCACACCTTATTAGCAAAGTTGCTAAGCATGTTCAGTCTTGTAAGCAATGCCCTTATTACAAAGGAAATACCAATGACCCAGCCCCTGCATTGAAATATGACATTCCAGACTTTCCTTTCCAGAAAGTCTCTTGCGACACACTGTCAGGATTTCTGCCTTCTCGCAATGGTAATCGTTATATTTTAGTCTTCATTGATAACTTCACTCGTTTTTGTGAACTCGTCCCCGTGCCCAACAAAACAGCAAATGTTGTTGCACATGCTTTTCACGACTTCTGTCATAGACATTCAGCCCCCATGTATTTTTCAACTGATAACGGGACTGAATTTCATAACAAAGTCATGGATAAGCTATGTGATATCATGAATGTAACTCGTGTTAACATTCTCCCTTACCGCCCACAAAGTAATGGTATTACAGAAAGGCTTAACTCCTCCATCCTCTCATTAATGAGATCGCTTGTCGATGCGACATCGGACACATGGGATGAATCACTATTGACTATCCAGTCTTGTATTAATAGTACATTCCATTCTTCCTTAGGTGATACCCCACATTTTCTTTTATATGGAATGGATAAAAGGCTACCCTATGACCTCTTTGATGAAAATCAAGTTCCTTCATATAATGATAATTATGCTGAATATCTCCTAAATAGAAACAAGTCCATCTTTCAGATCACAAAGAAGCATTTGACTAATTCCAGAGATAAAATACTGTCATTTCAACACAAAGTGGCCCGCCACAAGGACATTGAAGTTGGAGCATTAGTATTTAGAAAAGTCAATATTAAGTCAAAGCTTGCTCCTAGATTTGAAGGTCCATTTAGAGTAATTAGTGTAAAGAACAACAAGGCCTACATTAAATGCATACAGTCAGGTGAACAATCTTGGTCTCATTTCGACGTCCTAAAGCTTGCTCACAAGTACTATTCTCCCCCGGCCG
>NW_028234410.1:23462536-23465036 GCF_977035675.1 Penaeus japonicus
GGTAAGCACGCAGACAGACAAGCAAACAGGTAAGCACGCAGACAGGCAAGCATCCTAATCATGAAAGAAGGGAGAGGGAGAGAGGGGGAAGGGGGGGGGGAGAACTGCTTCCTGACGTTGTTTCTTGTCTTCTCTCGCCGACTCCGACTCCTCCAGCTCTAAATGTCACGTTCCCTCCTTCCCTCGGCGGCTCGTGACGGCGCTCAGCCCACACAACACGCTCTTTCCCAGGGAGTTAAGAGGGGGGAGGGAGAGGGAGAGAGGGAGGGGAGGAAGGTGGAGATAAAGGGAGAGAAAGGGAGGGAGAAGGATAGTTAGAGGGAGAAAAAAAATAAGAAGAAGAAGTAAGAGAGAGAGAGAGAGAGAGAGAGAGAGAGAGAGAGAGAGAGAGAGAGAGAGAGAGAGAGAGAGAGAGAGAGAGAAAGAGATAGAGAGAGAGAAAGAGAGAGATTCAGGAAAGGAAGGAGGGAGGGAAAAAGGAGAAGAAAGAAAGGGTGGGAGGGAGGGGAAATGGAGGGAGGGAGGGAGCGCCCAACGAAAGTGCCGAGGCGATCTCGATGGCCAAGGGACATGGCGCTGCGGCAGCGGTCAAGAACGGGTTTCATTCCACTCCGAAACCTGTCAAATGTCAACTCACACTGAAACCACCCTGCCCACTGACCGTCGCCCGAGCTCAGCCGCTGTCACCCCTTCCCTTCCCTCTCCATCTTCCCTCAACCACCCCCCTCTTCTCACTCAACCCCCTCCCCCCTCTTCTCTCTCAAACACCCCCATCCCTCCATGCGCCGCCCACCCCCGCCCACCTCTTCCCCAAACCACGCCCATTCCCCCAACTCTCCCGAACTCCGCTCATAAACCAAACCTGTTAGCCACACCCATGGCGAGTACGAGTCAGACTTAAGATAAAATCCCAGCATCAGAAATTATTTCTTTCACATCCGAAGTATAAATATGACAAATATTGAATGCGAGAACCACACTAGTAAGAAAGTGAAACAATTAATTTACTTATTATTCATTATTATGATTTTGCGTTTTGATTCGCATTTTTGAAAATTTTACCTCTTTTTGATTTTCGTCGTAAATAAATCACACAAAAAAATGAACTTAACGAACAAAGACTTTTCCGCGCCTTATGCCTTATCAATCGAGTTCATTGTCTCTTCCCTGGCCAATGACCTAGCTTCCTCCTCTTCTCGATGTCCTAACCGGACCTAGGTGAGTGACCTCTACGTGCAGGCAGGCAGCGCTCAAGAAGTCAGGTCATGACCGAGGTTTTCCGATTAATTGCGTCATGATAGCATGTTATCCGCCGGTAATCACAGGCAAAAGGCCATATACGAAGAGCCGTGTCAGGGCCAAGGGTATCGGGTCATAGATGATGTCACGAGGGCAGTGATAGTCTTGTGAGGTCAGTGGGGCATAGTCAGGGTCGGAATAGTAGCTGTCGCAATAGAGGGGAGGGGCTCTCGGCCGGAAGAGAGGAGGAAATGCAGGAATGAAGAGGCGGGATGGAACCATGGGAGGGGGATGGAGTGATAGCTGAATATGTATATGTATATGTATAATATATATATTATATATATATAATGTGTATATATAGACATGTATATATATATATATATATATATATATATATATATATATATATATATATATATATATATATATATGTATATATATACACATATATGTGTGTGTGTGTGTAGATAAGTTGATAAGCTGTGAGAGAGAGAGAGCGAGTGAGATTAAAAGTTGCACGCATGACTGTCGTTTTCTTTCTTCCTCCCTCAGTCAATAGAACAATCAGAGGCTTGTTGCTGGAGCTCGAAAGGCAATCAGAAGATGATTTTGCATGAGTGATTCCTGTTGGTCAGGCAAGTCACCTTATATGACTTATTTACAACTCCCCTTCGGCAGCTCGCAGCTAGGATGGCGTCAGTCACCCGGGAGACTAAATTCTTTCGTCGCGTCGATTAAAAGCAGCGCCTTTTAATTGGACGAATGTTTCTTGTGGAGAGTGATTTATACTATTCATAAAGTCATTAAACTGTTCCTATTAGTTGTATGTTCTTTATCATCTTTCTATATAGAAAGAGGGAGCGAGCGAGTGAGAGATAGATAGAGAAAGATATATATATATATATATATATATATATATATATATATATATATATATATAGAGAGAGAGAGAGAGAGAGAGAGAGAGAGACACACACATACATACACACACACACACACACACACACACATATACATATGTGTGTGTGTGTGTGTGTGTGTGTGTGTGTGTGTGTGTGTGTGTGCGTGGTGTGTGTGTGTATGTAATATATGTGTGTATGTATATATATGTATATATATATATATATACATATATATATATATGTATATATATGTACATATATACATATACATAATATATATATATATATATATATATATATATATATATATATATATATATATATATATACATATACATAATATATAAATTTATGTA
>NW_028234410.1:23470036-23475036 GCF_977035675.1 Penaeus japonicus
AATATGTAATGACTGCTTATAATTCTCTCTCAACATTTACATTATACGTGCAACCCGCCGCCTCTGCAAGCCGGCAGTTCCATCGTATCATGACCAACTTTCGATTTTTGCGAAGGGAAAGTTAGTGAAAATGAAAATTCATCGAATGTGTGTGTGCTGCATGATTCTAGGTCTGGATTTTAATCGTCATACTATGATTTAATCGAGAAGTTAGTCGTATGATACTCTCTCTCTGCTTTATTAATATGAGTCAATAATTTTAGAACTTTCATAGAATAAGTTTATATAAGTCTATCAAATAACGTTCATTATCTATTCTATGATTTTCATTCTAAGATGTACAAAATGATTTAAGACAAGATGGGTATAATTCTGAAAACATTCTTTCATGGCGGAAATACCTGATATAACACAAAAGAACACGAATACCTTAGCTTATTTTGTACTTTTGTACCTGAATAAGTATACTGTATTCATGGCAATGTATGAGGGGAGAAAGGATCCTGACCACAACAGATGAAAACAAAAGGTAGAGCAACAGCCAATAGATAAAGCCAGGGAAACTGAACGAGAGCCTTTGTAATGGTAATGCCATGATATTACAACCAAGAAAGCACATGACAACCTCAAATTCCTTCAACAAAGAAACCACAAGCATGCCAGGGATGACGACAGGGAGAAGTGTGTGTGTGGGGGGAGGGATGATGAGGGCTGAGAGAGGGAGAGAGACAAGAGAAAGGGTGAGAGAAAGGGGAGAGAAAGAAAGGAGAGACTTATTTCGCATTTCTCCATTGACCTTTCTGATGTATCTTTGCCCAGGATGGCCAAGATAGTCTGATAGTTCCTTCAACTCACGATCTTCTTCTTTTTTGGTGGTGGTGGGAGGGGGGGGGCGGGGTTGTAAAGTCTGGACTCTTGTGTCCTACGTCGCTATGGCGAAGGGGAGGGAGGGGGAGGGGGGGCTACAGAGACTTTTATCTGCTCTGTCCAGTCGAGCGGAATAGAACGTCGATTAGCTGATGACTTTAACTTTTTTTTTTTTTTTTTAAAGTATAAAAAAAATTGTTTAAAAAGTTTAAAAAAAAAAAAGGGTTTTTAAAAAAAACGGGAAAACCTTTTTTTTTTTGGAAAAAAAAAATTTTTTCCCCCCTTTTTAAAAAAAAGGGGAAAAAAACCCCGGGAAAAAAAATTTTTTTTGGGGGGGGGGGTTTTTAAAAAAAAAAAAATTAAAAAAGGTGGGGGGGAAAAAAAAAATTTTTTTTTCCTTAAAAAAAAAAAAGGGGTTTTTTTGGGTTTTTTCCCCCCAAAAGGTTTTTTTTTGGGGGGGGGGGGGGGGGGGGAAAAAAAAAAGGGGGGGCCAAAAAAAAGGGGGGGGGGGGGGGGTTTAAAGGTTTTTGTTTTGGGGGGGAAAAAGCCCAAAAATTTTCCCCAAAAAAAAAAGGGGGGGGGGGGAAAAAGGGGGGGGGAAAGGGGGGGGGGGGGGAAAAAGAAAAAAAAAAGGGGAAAAAGGGGGGGGGAAAAAAAAAAAAGGGGGGGAAAAAGAAAAAAGGGGGGGTTTTGGGGGGGGGGGAAAAAAAAAGGGAAAAAACCCCTTTTTTTTGGGGGGGGGGGGGGGGGGGGGAAAAAAGGGGGGGGGGGGGGGGCCCAAAAAAAAAGGGAGGGGGGGGGGGAAAAGGGAAAAAAATTTTTTTTTGGGGGGGGGGGTTTTTTTTTAAAAAAAAAAAACCCCCGCCCCCCTTCCCCATTTTCCCCCCCCCCCGGGGGGGGAAAATTAAAAAAAAAAAGGGGGTTTTGGGGCCCCAAAAAAAGGGGGGAAGGAGAAAAAGGAAAAAAAGGGGGGGAAAAGAAAAAAAAACGGGGGGGGAAAAAAAAAAAGGGGGGAAAAAGGGAAAAAATTTTTTTTTTGGGGGGGGGGAAAAAAATTTGGGGGGGAAAAAAAAAAAAAAAAGGGGGGGGGGGGGGGGGGGGTTTTTTTTTGGTTTCTCTTTTTTTTTTTTTCCCCCCCCCCTTTCCCTGTTACCCCCCCCCCCCCAACCAAAAAAAAACCCCCCCAAAGGGGGGGGGCCCCCCTTGGGGGGGGGTTTTTAAAAAAACCCCCCCCTTTTTTCCCCAAACCCCCCCCTTTCCCCGGGGTTTAAGGGGGCCCCCTTTTCCTTTTTTTTAAGGGGGTTTTTGTTTTGGGGGAAAAATTTTTTGGGTTTTTTTGGGGTTTTTTTTCGGTTTTTTTTTTGGGGGGGTTTTTTTGTGTTTTTTTTTTGGTTTTGTTTGTTTTTTTTTTGGTTTTTTTTTTTTTTTTTTTTTGGGGGGGTTTTTTGGTTTTTAAGGGGTTTTTGGTATGATTTTTTTGGGGGGGGTTTGGGGTATTTTTTTTTTTTTTTTTTTTTTTTTTTTTTTTTTTTTTTTCCCCCCCCCCCCCTCCCCTTTTTTCCCCCCCCTTTTCCCCCCTCCCCCCCTTTTCCTCCCCTTCCCCCCCCTTTTTTTTTTTTGGGCCCCCCCTTTTTTCCCCCCTTTTCCCCCCCCCCCCCCAAACAAGGGAAAAAAAAAAACCCCCCCCCAAACCCTTTGGTGAATGGGGAAAAAAAATTTTTTTCCCGGAGGCGACGCTGCCTTACAATAACAGATCAATCAAAATTTTCCCACATTTAAGCCCTTTGGTTAACCGGCTTCGGAGCGCCCTTCACTACAAAGAAAGTTTTCGGTCTCGCGATACCAGTTCGAATGAGACGGTAAGGGAATTAGCGAGAGGGAGAGGACGATGGAGATAGGGAGAAAGGGAAAGGCAGAGGGAGAAGGAGAGAGAGGGGAAGAGGAGGGGAGGGGGAGGGGAAGGGGAGGGGGAGAGGGAATATGAAAGGGAGAGGGAGAGGGAGAGGGAGAGGAAGAGGAAGAGGAAGAGGAAGAGGAAGAGGAAGAGGAAGAGGGAGAGGGAGAGGGAGAGGGAAAGGGAAAGGGAAAGGGAGAGGAAGGGGGAGAAGGAAAGAGGTTGAGAAGGAGGTTATGCGTGTGTGTGAGAAAGAGAGAGAAACAGAGATAGATGGATAGAGAGAGAGAGAAAGAGATGGTGATAGATGATAGGGAGGAAGAGAGAGCGAGAAGAGAGAGATGTGTCGATGAGTGTGAGAGTGACGAGACGGAGAGGAGAGAGGGATGCAGATCGAGTGAGAGAGAGAGAGAGAGAGAGAGAGAGAGAGAGAGAGAGAGAGCCCTTTAGCCAACTCCTCAAGTCTGGTCTTGGAATTCAGCGTGAGGAGACGCGGCCCAAAGGAGAAAGTGGGAGAGGAACGCGGTCTTTCGGTCTCGAGTTTTGGGTCTCAAGTCACGAAAAATCCCAGGAATCCAGACCTAACATACACACGTCCAGGCTGTATTTCTCCACGAATTTTATAGGCAAAATATTATATATATATATATATATATTATATATATATATATATATATATATAATAACAATTTATTGTGTGTGTGTGGGTGTTGTGTGTGTGAATGGTGGGGGTGTGTGTGTGTGTGTGTGTGGTGTGTGTGTGTTGATGTGTGTTGTAGGTGTGGTATGTGTGTGTGTGGGTGTGTGTGTGGTGTGTATGTGTGTGTGTGTGTTTGTGTGTGTGACACATGTGTGGTATGTACACATATATAGGTACATTATATTTAGAAAATATATTTATATATGTATATTTATAGTATATATATAGAGTATAAAGGTATGGATATATATATATGTATATATATATGTATGATGATTATGTTTATGTAGTATATATATATTTATAAATATATATTTTATATATATATATATAGAAGTATATATATATTTTATATATAGATAGATAGATAGATAGATAGATAGATAGATAGATATGGTTTCTCTCTCTCTATCTCTCTCTCTTCCTCTTCTATCACTCTCTCTCTCTCTCTATTCTGACCTCTCTCTCTCTCTCTTCTCTCTCTCTCTCTCTTCGGGACCCCCCCGAGGCTGTAACAGCGCGGCCCACCCCACCTAGGCTGCCGGCCCGTCGCTAAGAAGAAAAAACAATGACGGAGCCTCCATGCCACCGCATGCACCTGCATGGCGTCGTGCATGAGGCAGTGACTCGTTCATTCCCCACCGCGCCATGCATCTGTGGACTGAACATTCCAGATCACTTTCGCTGGCTGCTTTGATTCAGGCAGGCTGGTCTTACGAGATACTTATTTAGGAGCTGCTGGGTGATACATGTGTGTGTATGTGTGTGTGTGTGTGTGTCTGTGTGTACGTGCTTGTGTGTATGAGTGTATATGTGTGTGTTTGCGTGTGTGTGTGCATGAGACTGTGTATGTACGTGTTTGTGTGTGAGTGTGCATGTGTTTGTGTATGTTTGTGTGTGTATGTGTGTGTATGTGTATGTATGTGTATGCTTGTTTGTGTGTGTCTGTTTGTTTATGTGGGAACATTAACATATATCTGTCTCTAGACCTATCCATTTATCTATATATATTTCTATCCATCAAGCCTATCTATCTGTTCCATCTATAATCCCATCTATCTCTATATCCAGAAGGCAATACTTATAAACTCATACCTACTTTATATGTAATCAAGTACGACCAGAGCCATTAAGGTACAAGTGGATAACTACACAGGGCACGCAAGCCAGGGAGTGGACCCTCCTCAGGCAAGCCGGCGGGGGAAAGGGGGAAGGGAGGGGGCAGGGGGGTAAGGGAGGGGAGGTAAAGGAAGGGGAGGAGAAGAGGTAAGGGGGAGGAGGGGAGGAAAGGGGAGGTGGGGGGGCGCCGAGCCTGGCAGATTAGAAAGAGAAAGTCTGGATGTGCTCTCTTCGCCCGAGTTGCCAGTTATGGAAATTCGCCCCTTTTTGGTGTCGCCGGAGAAGTTGCTATATTTACCCGAATCGTCGATTCTTGTCTTCGACTGTATATATATATATATATATATATATATATATATATATATATATATATATATATATATATATATATATATATATATATATATATATATATATATA
>NW_028234410.1:23487536-23492536 GCF_977035675.1 Penaeus japonicus
TTATTGACGTACTTATTTCTTATTTACTTATGTATTCATCTTGAGTAACTAAATTTCTGCTTGGAACAACCATGGTCTTTAAAGCAAGGGGCCATAAGGGTTAATTCTAAACTGGTGGCCCGAGGGTTGTGGGTTACGTCTGGGAGACAACGGCGTTTTCACTCTCATCTCGAGCTCAGGTGAGGAGGAAAAGTAGGTCACGGGGGTTGGGGGGAGGGGGGAGGGGAGGGGAGGGGGGAGGTGACGGTGGGGCGATGGTTTGGGTTGGGGAGCGGGGTGGGAGGGGAGGGGTGGGGAGGGGGGTGGGTGTGGAGGTGACGGTAGGGCGATAGGTGGGTTGGGTGGGTGGGTGGGTAGGGAGGGGGATTGTGGGTGGGGAGGAAGCGGAGAGATGTGGGAAAGGGAGGGAAGTCGGAGGAGGGGGGAGGGGGGCTGGGGCCGGGGGAGAGGATGATGGTGATGTGTGTAGGGAGTGGGGGTAGGGGGTAGGAGGATGAGGGGAGAAGGAGGAGGAGGAGGAGGAGGGGGGTGGATGAGGTGATGGGGCACCTCCTGTCTCCAGCTCGCGCTTGGCTCAACCTCCAACCCCTCCCCCTCCCCCTCCCCCTCCCCCACTCTCTATACCCCGTGAACCCATCTGAGCCCCCTCCCTTTCCCCCTCTTCCCCTCCTCCATCCCTCCCCCTTGGGCCTCTCTCTCTGTCTCTCCGTTCCATCGAGTTACTACGCTCTTTCTTTTTTTTTTGTTTGTTTACTTTAGTTTTCTTTAGTTGATTCTTACGTATTTATTTTGTATATCATCCGTATTCTCTTCTTCCTTATTCTTATTCTCTCTCTCTCTCTCTCTCTCTCTCTCTCTCTCTCTCTCTCTCTCTCTCTCTCTGTCTCTCTCTCTCTCTCCCTCCCTCCTTCCATTTGATTCCCCCTCCCTCCCTCCCTCCATCCGCACATGCCCTTACTTCCAGCCCTTCCTCCCTCCCATGCCCTTACTTCCAGCCCTACCCTCCCTCACATGCCCTCACTTCCTCCACGCACAAAGTGTATATATATTTTTTCCTTCGCTCAAATTACAGCCTCTTTCTCTCAGCCATTCCGTCATGACTTCCTGTTTCTCGTTCTTCCTTCCTTCCTTCCTTCCTCCTTCGATGTCTTCTCTCTTCTCGTGCTCTTTCTTTTCCCGTATCTTGAAGATGACTTGGATCTTCACATGTACATAAACACACGCATGTGGAAGGATTTAGGGACACGAACACATACATACATGCAATTATAAGTATAAGCGTAGCGCACGCGTAAACACACATACACGCAAACACAAACAAAAACATACACACACACACACACACACACACACACACATAGACGCACGCACGTACATGCTCACTTTCTCTCACACACACATACACCAATAAAGATTTGATCTCTTATGCCATGAGGTTGTCTAAACGATTTTTGTACTTTTCTTTAAATTCTGTTTTCTTATTTCTTTTCCTAATAATCCACTACATGAGTTGGTTGATGTTTTTTGACAGCTACATGACGAGGCCGTTGGGCATGTGGCTTAAAATCTCTCTCTCTCTCTCTCTCTCTCTCTCTCTCTCTCTCTCTCTCTCTCTCTCTCTCTCTCTCTCTCTCTCTCTCTCTCTCTCTCTCTCTCTCTCTCTCTATTTCTCTCTCTCTCTGTCTCTCTCTCTCTCATCAGTTGCTCAACCATTTTTCTTCATTGATTAGTTGATTAGAACACATGATTAGAAGAGACAGCATAATGATTAAACCGCCCATGGATAAATCTTTCGAGACAATTCGGCTGAGCGACAGCACGGTTATACAAGATACCTTTCACTCTCTCTCGACGCGCTCGGTTGCGGCGCCGAGAAGCTTCTGGCAGAATCTTGTATCATGATGGGATTTCTATATATGTTCATTAAATAAATATATCATTAGCACGGATTGTCATTCTAGTTATACTGTGTGTGTGTTCGTATTAAAAATTGTGTATTGAATAATAGCTGCGGCAACCATTCGCAGGGATAGGAATCGATTCCTGTTTATGGCATGGATCACAATCTCTTTATCTCTCCCTATCTTCTTCTCAGAGATGGAGAGGCCAGAGGTTGGAGGCTGAGATGAGAGGAGGAGGAGGAGGAGGAGGAGGAGGAGGAGGGTGGGAGGTGTGTGTGGGATGGAGAGGAGGAGGAGAGAGGGAGGGGGAGGGGGGTGTCGAGGATAAATAACAAGATTTTTACGAGACACCTTCGAGTGCGTCTGCTTTTTCATACCTTTTGTAATTAGTTTGTTTATCTGTAATCAATATTTCTAGCTAGATTCTATTATTTTTTTGGAACAGTGCCACATGTTCTCATATTACCATATATCCCCGCTCTCTCTCTCTTCTTCTCCTCCCCCACCCCTCTCTAATGTCACACCATACGGGGTATACTACAACACATTTTTAGACACATCACATCATATTCTATTTTTTTTTTATAAACACCAATAATCACACCTCTTATTTGTTTCAGTCAAAGCTAACACTAGATCACATTTTTTTTTTGTAAACACCATACCACTTAGTTTTATTTGAGCTACAGTATACAGTATTAAAAAAAAAAATCGGTTACACCACCAACACCGCCATAGCATACTTCCGTTTAACGGTGCGTTTATCTGCCCCCAAACACACCGATCACTTCCTGCGGGACGCTTAGCTCTGTTCACTAAAAAGAAAAACAAACAAACAAGTAAACAAACAAATCTAATCTTTTTCGGTTCTAGAGACACAGGTTAGGTGTTGCCAGAGGTACGATAAGAGAAGTAAACGTCGCCACTTCCTGTGACATTTAGTTTCAACTGCAATGAATTTCGCAGGTATGAATACTTATCATTTGTCTTTATTTACGAGAAGTTTTATTTGGCTTTATGTTTTATATATTATTCCTTTTTTTTTAACTTAGTTTCTTTTATGGGGAGTTTTATGTTTCGTAAGGAAGTAGTGAAAGTCGACATGTACATTATATCTGGTCATGCAACTGTGTTTTTATTTCTTTATTTTTGTTGGTTGTTTTCGGAAGTATGCTTTTTGGAATTTGTATGTGTTTTTTAGTAATAACTGTACTAAGTGTTCTTTGGTATATTTATTTATTTGAAATAATGAATATTGTTTTTAGTAAAGCATGAATTGGGAAAGATATGTATCACCATTCTTATGATTAACAGAGGAAAACAAATTAAAAGCAATATATAAATATATATATATATATATATATATATATATATATATATATATATATATATATATATATATATATATATATATATATATACAAGTGCGAGTAAAAGTGTGTGTGTGCGAGTCAGACTGTGTCTGTGTGTATGTAGCAATTACTGTTTCCATCCTCAACAATTCACGTAACATAAACAAAACCGTTAGACTGTTATGCGCCAATGTTATAACATTTTCATGAACATTTTGTGGCTTAACCTAACATGACCCTGTTAACCACAGAATATATCTTCTTCTCTTGGATGCTTTGACGCGTATTTTTTGCGTTGCCCTTAGACTGGCACATCGATCGTCGAATATCAATCTAGATAAGACTACCCGGAAACTTCAGGAAAGAAAATGGAAATCTCCATCATTCGAAAGATAACAGAAAGTTGAAAAGTTTTGACATACTTAATCCTTCTGTGGCGGAATATAAACAGAGCTTCGTCCTCAGTCTCCTCGTGACCTTTTATTGCGAGACGTGGGTCATCTGTGGTTGACCTCGAAGAAGATGGAGAAGAAAAAAAAAAAGTCTTGCCAGATGTCACTCTTTTTTCTTTTCACGGATCTATTTCGTTACTTCCTAGAGCAGAGGTCGGCAATTCGGAATCCGTGCGGAATCAGTTTCTTCAAACTTGGCCGAAAGATAGTGCATCTGGAGCCGCAGTTTAGATAATGAATGGAACTACGAAACATTAATTTTCTTTCTTGTCCATAGTCCCATATGGAAGTTTGGTATTCCCACACACTAGGTAATCAGATACGCTTTGATGATGACTATAATGATATTAATAGCGATGATAATTATAATGATAATAATAATAGTAGTAATGATAATGATAGTAACGATAATAATAATAGTGATGATATTAATAACTATAATAATAGAACTGATTATAACTTTACTTACTGTACTACACTTTATTTACGTAAGAGGGAATCACTACTATCATCAAATGAGTATATACTATTTGTTTAATGTTATTTTCCCCCTCACTGTTGATTAGGAAAACAAAAACGGTACAAAATCGAAAGCAGACATTAAACAATTTGGTCCACTACCTCAATGCCTCGATCTGGATTTCAACCTGATTTCTATGTACACTCACGGAGACAAGACTATGTCACGAAATTGCTATTCGATATTGGATTTTAAGATTCTTTCCAAGATCGGTTGCAATAGGTCTTCATGGTTTGGGAATCTTGGTCGAAGAAGGTTGTTGGGTGGAAAGTGATGGTAGGAGGTTTTGAAACTTTCCCGTGGGTGAAATAAGATACTTTTGTTGACAATAAAGAAAGTTAAGAGTAGGAGAGAAAGAGAGAAAGAGAGGGGGAGGGAGAGGGAGAGAGAGAGAGAGAGAGAGAGAGAGAGAGAGAGAGAGAGAGAGAGAGAGAGAGAGAGAGAGAGAGAGAGAGAGAGGGAGAAAGGAAGAGAGAGAGAGAGAGGAAGGAAGAGAGAGAGAGAGAGAGAGAGAGAGAGAGAGAGAGAGAGAGAGAGAGAGAGAGAGAGAGAGAGGAAGAGAGAGAAAGTGAGATAGAGAAGAGGAGAGAAGATAGATAGATAGATAGATAGATAGATAGATAGAGAGAGAGAGAGAGGAGAGAAAGGAGGGAAATACATACAGAGGGAGAGAGAGGGAGGGGGTGCAGGAAGATAGAAAGAGAGACAGAGAGATACTAGAATCCCTTCAAAGAAAAGACTTCTAACATATCAAGTGAACAGATGTGCCCGAATG
>NW_028234410.1:23507536-23510036 GCF_977035675.1 Penaeus japonicus
GAGAGAGAGAGGAGAGAGGAGAGAGACTGAATGAGAATCGTGTCCCAGCGTCAATAGCAGAAGGCAAGTGGGTGTCGCTGAGCCTCTGGAGTGTGTGTCCAACAGACTCGCCAAACGGCCGCCATAATCCCCTCAGAGTCGTGTCCTCTGACCTCTGCCGTGAGAGGGCGCCCGTCACTATCTTTTCACGAGAAAGCGATGACGTTTATCGAAATGCTGCGTCCGATCAAGAGATGGCGCTCGCATCCCAGTGAAAATGGAGAAACTAATGCCATCTGTTGAGTGATGACGGAACTGCAGTGAGCTCAGCGGTTCCCATTTAAGTGCCTTTCGAGGGTGTCCTTTTTGGCGCTGGTCAAGTCAGGGGATGAGGGATGTAATGGATAATGAAAGCCTTATATTTTTCTATCGTTGAGAAAGTCTTATATTTTAATTTTGTTACCAAAATCAAGATATATATCCACATATATATATATTAAAGTTCTACGAAATCATTGCAGCTTGCACAGTGAACAATGATTTATAGCTAGCAATAAGCAGTTTTCCAGAACTGTAGATGATAGTCTGTCAGTCAGCTAAGATAGTTTGTTATCAAGATGCTGCAATAATTTGCCCTGCCTTCGATTATTATAAAAGGGTCATGCCAATCCCAATTTCCTTCTGTGATATACAAAGTCAAATCGTTATCGAATTTGTTATGCTTTTCCTTCATTGCGTTTCACTAGTTTCTCTAATTTTGTTCTTGTTGTTCTTTTACCTGCCCGTTACAAACACATCTCCTTTTCACCCCTTCCTCAAGTCTTCATAGAACCAAGTTACATATTTATAGAATAAAACAATAAAAAAAGAAACAAAAATATAAGTTACCTCAGTCTCCCTATAAAGCCCCATTACCTCTTCCAAGGCTCAGGTCATATACCACGGCTTCATTCTCACTGCTGATTGGTTGCCGCAGAATCATGCGCAACGATGATTGGTTTACGTGCCTCTTACGTCACAGGAGATGAGATAACGTCAAAGCTGATTGGTCAAATAACACCAGGCAAAAGAATGATTGGTTAAAGCGGTTTACGTCTTTCGGAGGACTCACCTGATTGCAAGTCTTTCCGTTAGAAGGTTGATGGATTGAAGAAGCTAGGACCTCTCTGGCGTCGCTCTTTTAATAAGTACGGTTTATAGTATCATTATCGTTAGTATTACTATTATTATTGTTATTATTAGCATTATTGTAATTATCATTATTATTAGCATTATTATTATTACTGTTATTGTTATTATTATTATCATCGTGAGAATTGTTATTGTTTAACATATCATAGATTTATCTTGATTTGTCCTCTATTTTTGTAGTTATTGCAATGTAATGTAATAATAATGAAAATGAAAAAAACAAGGATTATAGTAAAACAACAATGATAACAGTAATATTGATGATAATATTAGCTAATAGTAATAGTAAATGTTATATAGTAGCCGTGATGCTACAATATAACATTTATATGATAATGATAGTGATTTAATATCATTATTACCACTGTCACTGCATTGCAAGAAACTCTACTTTTAGTTAATAATGATAATGTCAGTGACAGAAACACTAATAATGATTGAGATAGTATTAGTAATAACGATAGTGATAAAGACAAAAACAATGACAATTCACAACGTAAACAAACCATGACGTCATATTGATTCCGGTTTCCGAGTGTCTGTAACCCTCCGTCCATATATGTGTCACGTGACTGCAATATACGTAAGGCTTTAAAGAATTTGCTCAAATTTTTCCCTTATAAAGGCTTTGAGGTTTTATCTTCCATTCTACTGAAAATTCTATTGTTGTCTTTATAGTACATGAAATATTTGAACTTTTATTTGTGTGTGTTTAAACTAAGGAAGATCAAATACAGAAGGAAAGGGTTTCGTTTTGAGCGAGTGAAAATTTGAATTTGAATAAAAAAAAATATATGTATGTCCATATATATATATATATATATATATATATATATATATATATATATATATATATATATATATATATATATATATATATGTATATATGTATATATATAATACATGAATGTGCTAAGAATTTACACACCAAAACGAAACTAGCTAAAAAACCAAGACCAAATTTCCTTCTTGTTGGAATCACATGTGAATTGTAAACATTGTCCTGGTGTTTTGGGATGGTAAGACTTAATCATAAAATAATAACATCACTGGCAGCTGTGACTCGTTATAGGTAACAAATATCACGAATCGGGAAGCATTTTGTGTTGTGCTTTTTTCTTTGATATTCGGCTTTCATATGTTTTTAATCACATATTATATATATTTTTTTAATCTTTGTTATATTTTGAATGCTGATGTATCTATGAAGGTATTTTTTTGTATATAGTGAACCAATAAATCGCGCCACAAGTATTTTTTTGTATTTTTCTCCTTTGGTTTTAAGTTTTCAACTACTCATTCAATATCATACATTATTCATTCAAGTATT
>NW_028234410.1:23540036-23542536 GCF_977035675.1 Penaeus japonicus
CGCCTTTGTCGTGAGTACAGTCTTATTTTTTTTAGTCTTTCCCAATAGTTTAGACCCATCATATTATATAATTTGCGTGTAAAGATTCTTTGGACTTGTTCTATCAACATTATATCTTTTGTAAGATTTGGGCTCCATACTTGGCACTGGTATTCTAATCTTGGGGTCACTAATGTTTTCCATAGTGGTAAAAGGTGTTCTGGGTCTCTTGTGTTAAAAGTCCTCATTACCCATCCACTCATAACTTTTGTTGACAATCTGCTCTATATGGTGACTGAAACTCATGTTATTACTCATATAGAGTCCTAGATCTTTTACTACTTTTTTTCTCCTCAATCTCCACACCTTCGACAAAATATGATCTTGCTCTTAAATTTCCAGTTGGACTATATCTTATGATTTCAAATTTATCTGCATTGAATTTCATATTATTAGCATATGCCGACTTACAGATGGCATGTAGATCCTCGTTAAGTTTGTTTTCATTATCTTTGGGTGTACTTATTCTTGTATCATCTGCAAATGATGTTACTCTCGAGTGTTTCACACCTTTATCAATGTCACCAATCATAATAAGGAATAACAAGGGCCCAAGAACAGACCCTTGTGGCACCCCACTCATAATAATCGTTTCATTCGAGTAAAGCCCATTAATTTGTACTTTTTGTTTACGATTTATTAGGAAGTTGTAAAACCATCTTCCAGCTTTCCCGCTGATTCCAAGGTCTTTAATCTTATGTAGCAGAATGCCGTGATCTACTTTGTCAAAAGCTTTTGCAAAGTCTAGGTATATTACATCAACTTCTCTATTTTCAGTTAGGTCCCTTAGTATGTGTTCGACGTGTGTCAGGATCTGTGATAAACAAGATCTACCACTTCTGAATCCATGTTGCCCGGGGTTTATCTTGTTTTCTTTGTTATTTTTTCCTCACTACTCTTTCAAATATTTTTATCATATGAGATGTTAGTACTACTGGTCTATAATTTTTGGCCTGACCTTTGTTTCCACCTTTATATATTGGAACTATAGTACCCTCTTTCAGTAAGCTGGGGATAATCCCCATGTCCAAAGATTTCCTCCACAAAGTTACCAGTGGCTTTGCTATGGTTTCTTTGCAGTTTTTTTTAATTTTTTTTAAGATTGCTGGGATTTCCTCTGGTCCCGCTGCTGAGTTTGTTGAGATTTCACTTACTGCTTCAAGAATATCTTTTTCATTGAATATGAAGTCACTGAGACATTCATCTTCGTTACTAATAATACTAAAATGTTGTGGATCTGATATTATTTTTTCTATTTTTGGGACACTATAGACTTCTTCATATTGCGGTTTGAGTAATTCAGTCATTTCCTTTGAATCAGTTACCAATGCACCATTATTCTCGAGAGGCCCAATTTATGTTTGTTTGCATAAGAGAAAAAAATATTTTGCATTCTGTTTTATAGCTTCCACAGTTCTTTTTTCTTCGGCTGCTTTTTGGTTACTTATAGACAGTTTTAATTTATCTTCTAATAACCTTATATCTGCTTTGATCCTTTCTCTCTTGATCTGATATGTTTTTTTTTTCATTTTGTTAACCTTATTTTTCTTGTTTCTTAACATGATCCTTCGATCTCTTGGTATAATATTCTTGTTTCTGTTGTTTTTTGGGAGACACAAACATTCTAAAAACATCTTTACATGCATTATAAAACTTCTTTAGTATATCATTTGGTGTTAAGAGGACGCCAATATCTTTCAGTTACTTTTCTAGTGTTGATGATTTGGTTAAGGTAAAAATTTTCTTCAAAATCTAAAAGCATTCTTGCTTGTTGTTTTTCATCTTTAGTGGCATTTTTTCTATCTTTATTTTCTTTGTTTCCCAGTCGATAAAGGGGAAATAAAATCGCCAAGTATCATAATAACCTGTTGTTTACATACACACACATACACACACACACACACACACACACATATATATATATATATATACATACATACATAAACACACACACACACACACACACACACACACACACACACACACACACACACATATATATATATATATATATATATATATATATATAACTGAAATTAGAATAGGGGAAGAACACTTAATTAAATAATTTAAGATTAGCAGATGGTATTGTTTATTTCGGCGAGTCAGCAAATAAATTACAACAATTATTAAGTGATTTGAATAGGGAAAGTCTAAAGGTTGGCATTATATGAACAGTAAAAAGACTAAAGTAATGTTCAACAGTCGAATCCCAGTTGAGCAAATACAAGTGCAGGGGGAGGTATTAGAAGCAGTAAACGAGTATGTACACCTAGGGCAACTCATCAAGACGAGTACATCCTGCGATGCCAAGATAAAATGACGAATCAGGCTAAGTTGGAGTGCCTTCGGTACACAAAGTGATATATTACGAGTTCATCTGCCACTATGTCTAAAGAGAAAGGTTTTTAACCAATGTGTCTTCCCCGTCATGACATATGGGTCAGAAACATGGACTACG
>NW_028234410.1:23562536-23567536 GCF_977035675.1 Penaeus japonicus
GTGTGTGTGTATGTATGTGTATGAGTGAGTGTGTATTGTGCAGGTACACAAGTGCGTGTATGCGAATGTGTTTATGAATCGTGCCTACATGGTTGGCGTTATCCTACGTTAACAGTTCCGTGCATTTGATGTACGCCATTAAAACCGCGGGCATCGAAACTCATACGTCGGATGACTCGTTTAAATCCGATAAGTCGTTATCGATTAGATTTATGGCTATGGCTTAATCTGAAGGCCGCAAATCTTGGACCAAATCCAACGCTGCCAAAGGAGAGCCGAAAGAAAGGGAAACGCAGCTTTCTCTCCTTCTGCACTAAATAAATAATGGACTAGATATGAAGTTACGGTTTTCAGCCTTTAAGTCACGAACGAAAATGAATATTGACTTGAATCCATTTCCTAGGAATGTCAGGATGTCATGCTTTTGTCGAACTCACAGTGAAAGAAAAAAGCGCAAAACAATATTTTCCTGTATTATAGACAGATAGTTAGATTAGTTAGATTAAAGCATCGAAAGTGAACTTGTGAAATAACTGCAGGGTAAATGATAGAGCACACCACATATAGGTAAGGTTCCCTTGTGTAACCTACAATATATATATATGTATATATATATACATATATATACATATATGTATATATACATATACATACACACACACATACACATTCACACACAACACACAGTCTCACACACACGTGATTGATTCATACTGGATTCATGAGTTGTAAGCAAAACAGAGAAGTGGAAAACAGGAAAACGGGGTTTCTCTGCTCTATTTTGTGCACAACACACAGTCTCTGTCGGTGTGTCTCTCCTGGTTGCAAGCACCTGCGCGTACCTACCACTGGTAACATTGAAACAAGCTTAAAGTCTTGCTTGGTTTATGTGTGGGTTGTGAACTTGCATAGCAGCTGATGGTGCCAAGAGAGCAAGGTGGCATTTGGTAGCGTGGTGGCCGGGACATGACGGCGGGCGCCAGGGTAGGGTGCCACGGTCCTCGTAGAAAGGGCGTCGTGGCCTCGACCGAGGTCAGGTAGAAATATGTTTCCGGCGGCCTCATTGCTAGTTGACCCTCACGCCTGACCACAGGTCAACCTGTGTAGTGATTCGCCATCTTAGATTTGTCATCTTGGATATCACATACACATACATGCACACACACACACACACACACACACACACACACACACACACACACACACACACACACACACACACACACACGCATATATATATATATATATATATATATATATATATATATATATATATATATATATATATATATATATATATATATATATATATATATATGACATTTGACTAATATGAGCGCCTAAATCCCGGGCTCCGGGCGGCGCAGCGCCGTTCCTCTCCATTGCCTCCGACCGCGACGCAAGGGCGGGAACAGCGTTAGTTTACGGAACTAATGAGGCGTTCGAGATAACAAGCCTTATGTAAAGACGTCATTGGGGTTATAAATCAGGAAGCGATCGACGGAAGCCGTGCGAGGGAGCGATCGCGTCGGAAAAGGAGTCAAGTTTGCGGGAGCAGCCATCAATCCCTCGCAACCTATTGTTCCTCTCGCCCTTTCTTTACAAACACACACACAAATGTACACACACGCACACACACACGCACGCACACACACACACACACACACACACACACACACACACACACACACACACACACACACACACACACACACACACACATATATATATATATATATATATTCATTCATATATGTATATATATATATGTATATATGTATGTATATATATATGTGTATATATATATGTATATATATACATATATATGTATATATATATATATATATATATATATATATATATATATATATATATATATATATATGTATATATATAATATATATATAGTATATGCACATGAATAGATGTAGGTACAGCTATATATGCATATGCAACACACACACACTGTCTATATCTTCTCCCCTTTACGTATCGCCTTTTTCTCCCCCCCCCCCCCCCCCCGCGCTCCACCTCTCGCGTCTTCCATCACATTCTTCAAGCCTGTTCTCCAAGCCTGTCATTTTGATCTCCCCCGCACCCATTCCCTCTCCTTCCCCTTCTCTCCCCTCCCCTCCCCCCCTCATCTTTCCCCTCACCCAACAATCTCCGAGGCCGTACCTCATGCCTTGTCAGGGGCCGGATTATGTTCCTTGATCATGAATAGTTCGTGATTAATGCTGCTTCAAACTGATCGGCGCTCTCCGCGGAAGAGGGATGGGGTTTCTTCCCCTCATCTGTTAGGGCTTCCCGTCCTGTGCAGCGACAACGTTTACGGAATCACCGGCCGACCGAAGGGGTGATAGGAAATTGACTATCAGGAGGAGGAGGAGGAGGAGGAGGGGGGGGGGTAAAGAGGGGAAGGGAGGGGAGAGGGGTAAAGAGGGGAAGGGAGGGTAGGGGGGTAAAGAGGGGAAGGGAGGGGAAAGGGAGGGGAGGGGAGGGGAGGGGTGGGGAGGGCTAGGGGTAGAGGTTATGGGTATGGAGGGGAGAAGGGGAGAGGTTTGAGGGGAGAGGACGGGGTGTAAGGGGTAAGAGAAGAGAAGCACCGCGGATGATAGGGAATTTACTACGTTGAGCAGGGTTGAGGAGAGGAGAAGAGGACGGGGGAGGGAGAATTGGGGAGGGGGGAGGGATGACGAAAGGGTGTGAGGATTCAAGGGAGAAGGGGAGAGAGTTGAGGGATGAGGACGGGACATGGGGAGTGAGGGGGGATGGGCAGAAGAAAGAGGAATAGAGACAATGGTGGAGAAAATTGAAGGGATAGTAAGGGGAATGAGGGCAAAATTAGAGAGGGATAAGGATTGGGCATGAAGAGTGAGGGGAAAAGGAAGGCGAGAGGAATAAGGAAAGGGAGGACAACAGAGGGCACAGGGGGAGTGCCTCCTCGCCTCATGCTCCCTGTGTGAGGGAAAAGGGGAAAAGAAGGACGAAAAGTAGAGAAGAGGAGAGAGGACAAAATAGGCTGGAAAGTGAAGGGAGAGGGAAGAGGGGAGAAGTGTGTGTTTATGTGTGTGTGTGGGAAATGGAAAAAGAACGGATAAGGGAGAGGAAAGGAGAATGAGGGGAAAGAGGGGAGAGGCGAAGGGAGCAAGAGAGAAGAGGTAGCCGAGTGATAGGCATGAAAGGAGAGCAGGGACGGGAGGGGGGGGGGTGATCAAAAGGGGAAAGGAGTTTTGTGGCCGTGAGGTCTTAGGGAGGATGGTCCATTTTTTTTTTCTTTTTTTTTTTCTCTCTCTTTTTGTTGTTGAAAAGACCAATTTCTATCTTCCATCTTTAGTGCGAGACTTTTTCCCCTCTTTCGTTCCGTGACTTATTGGATGTAGTAGTCGCTTTGGTCGCCGCGAGAGATTGAAAATAGTGCTGTTGTATCAGATTCTTCATCTTTTATTCGTTTTTTTCAGTTTCATGGAGTTGAAGATCTTTTTATATTGGATTACAGGGAGATGAAAACCGGTGTTATTCAACCTTCACTCCGTGCTGCTTCCTTTTTATTATCCAAATATTTTTTCTTTTGGCATTTTTTCTCTTTCTTTATACCAGTTTATTGATTATTTCTGATAACAATTTCTCTTTCATATAGAGAGAAAGAAAAAAAGATAACTTCCAATATATTCAGAAAAAAAACAAAACAATCTGAGTACATGATAAGGCACCCATATGTTTTTGATGTTTTTTTTTTTATTATTGATTTCATTCTCACTCTATAAATGATCTACAAAATAGGACCTTAACTTTATCTAATTATCTTTTTTCTCCTCTTATAGCCTGTGGTTCAGCTATACCACCCAGAAGGACCGCTAAATGAGTAGCCTTGCAATACGCCACAGTCTTTTTGTCTTTGGTAAACGTGAAACCATGATGCCAAACCTATAGCCAGTGGCTCATTGAAAAAAAAAGAGAAAGGAAAAACCGCGGTGCTCTTTATTTGCATCCGGTTTTGTCGGGTAAGAAATGTGAAATCCCTCTGCATAATATATGGTAGCCCATGTCAACAAAGAAAGGGAATATGTCACATCGAGGGGAATTCACACTAACGGATCTTATCTTTTAGTACAAGAGATATTGCGTGATTTCCCCGAAGCAGCGGCGCGCTCTTGTTCCTGCGGGTGGCTGGCTTGTTCTCTCAGCATTCGAGACGCTTTGTGCCGAGGATATCAAGCAGACGTCGGTATAGGAAGAGACTTGGCGTGCGGTAAGTGAAATGCTCCGGCGTATGGAAATAAGATAAACACGAAATAAGATAGAATGAAAGGGTAAGTTAAATAGGGTAGATGTTTTCTAGAATGCACAATATAGCTTCAGGTCTGACGTAAAGGGTGTTCTGCAGATCACTTGGGGTTCCGCAAGGTATCATGAAAGAATACGTGAAAATATACAAATAGAATAAATAAATTGAAATGGGAGAATTAAATTCACATGCTTTATTTCATAAATTGTAATGAATATCAGTTTTTTCCATAAATAATTAACTATTGCAGAATAAATAGGTATAATAAGTATGCATTTAAAGTAAATTTGCTTCCTATTTGAGTACATTTTTACATATGGCACTTTAAGAAATATTTCATTAATTCACTTTTTGAATTATTGAAGCTAGTAATGTCTCTAATATCATGAGGTAGCAAGGTCCCCGATCACGGGACCACATAATTACATAAGTCGTGCCAATTTCCGTATACGATCTATTGACGTAGAGAAAATTTACCTGTCGTGTTTGAATGCCCGATAGTTGTAGGGACAATAACTATTGTAGATAAATTTCATGGATGAATTTATGAATGAAAACACATGTATCATACCTGCACTTGAAGTTGACTTTTGACCATTTCAATTTCCGAATATGTGAGGGGATGTGGTCGAACTTACAAACATTACGCATTGCAACTCTTGCAGCAAAGTTTTGTAATCTTTGTGCTTTTTACATCTTTCTACATTAATTG
>NW_028234410.1:23585036-23587536 GCF_977035675.1 Penaeus japonicus
TCAATAGTGATCATGAGTGAAATACTATATTTCAACATCGCTTAAGAGTATGATGTTGAATATCAAATGCTGAAAATGGAGAAAACGATGCAAATAACTACCGATAAAAAAAAGGAACATTGATGGAAGGGCCAGGCATCTGAAAATCAAAATAGCCTTCCGTCCATTGGCCTTGAGTCGCCTCTTCTTACCTGCCGCCATGGTGGTGATCGTAAGAGCGTAAAGGGCAAAAAATTTCTCCCATTCAGCTCTTGTGCTTCTCCGAATCTGGCTTCTCGTCCCCGACCAATTCACCTTCATTCATCCTCTTACTGCCTTCGCCCTCGGAGTCCTTGAAGCGCTGGAGCACGTGCCAGTTCGCATGACCCAGTTCACTGTGTGTGTGTGTGTGTGTGTGTGTGTGTACGTGCTTTTAGCCGGACAGAAGCTCGTTCAGAACTGCGATGTTTAGTGATGCAAGCAACACGGGGAATATCATGTAACATCATATAACAGCAATGACAACAAAGGGGGGGGGGGTAACAGACACGATATTATCCAATTATGAAAATATGGCAGGGATTTTGGGTGAGAACATATAACAAAAAAGAAAAGAAAAGAAAAACCGCTGATGAACACAAACACGAACAGTAATGAAGACCGCACAAAGAGCGACGAAGAGAATGTCATATGATGAGGACGGGATAAGCAACGAAGGCAAGAGTACTAAAGAAAAAAAAGAAAAGAAAATACGATGATAACAAAGACAAGATCATTATACAAGGAAAACAGGACAGACGGCAAACACAAGAACATTATAGAACAAAGACAAAATAAAAACACTAGAGAATAATTAAAAAAACAGAGGACAAAGACAAGAAAGTTATGTAAATAACAACAAGAAACACAACAAAAGGAAGAGTTAAGACAAAAACATTAGGTAACAACAAGACAGAGAAAAGACAGAAGAAAACGAAGAAGAAAGATAAGAAGAGGAAGATTAAGAGGAAGAAAACGAACAAGAAAGATCAGAAGAGGAAGATTAAGAGGAAGAAAAACAGGAAGAAAAAGAAGAAGATGAAAATAATGATAAAAAAATGATAATAAGACAAAGAAGAAGAAGGAGACGAAGAAGAAGAAACAAAAAAGACGAAGAAGAAGAAAAAAAGAAGATGATGAAAAAGAGGAAGAGCAAGATTAATGATAAGAAAAAAGAAGAAGAAGGAGAAGAAGAAGAAGAAAAAAGAAGACGAAGAAAATGAAGAAGAAGAAGAAGAAGAAAATAAAACGAAGAAGAAGAAAAAAGAAGAAGAAGAAGACGAAGAAGAAGAAGAAGAAGCTAGCGTATCTTAGCCATGATTAAACATCGTAAGAAAACATGAAGAAACCAACAATGATACCTAAGGAATACACACAAATACAACGCTCACATCTCCCTGATATTGCACGAGGAAAAAGCTGCATTTGAAAGACGTGGAAATTGAGGCAGTTCCTGGAAGATGCATCCTGGTTACGGGGATTGCGCAATCACCTCCCTTGACTGTTTGATTTTACGTTGTCAACTCGACAGAGAGATTTTGAAGAGATGGTGATCGAGAAAGAGAGAGAGAGAGTGAGAGGGAGGGAGATAGATAGATAGAGCAAGAGCGAGAGCGAGAGCGAGAGCGAGAGAGAGAGAGAGAGAGAGAGAGAGAGAGAGAGAGAGAGAGAGAGAGAGAGAGAGAGAGAGAGAGAGAGAGAGAGAGAGAGAGAGAGATAGATAGAGCGAGAGCGAGAGAGAGAAAGGGAGAGAGAGAGAGAGAGAGAGAGAGAGAGAGAGAGAGAGAGATAGATAGAGGGAGAGAGAGAGAGAGAGATAGAGAGAGAGAGAGAGAGAGAGAGAGAGAGAGAGAGAGAGAGAGAGAGAGAGAGAGAAAGAGAGAGGGAGATAGATAGAAAGAGCGAGAGCGAGAGAGAGAGAGAGAGAGGGAGGGAGGGAGGGAGATAGATAGATAGAGAGAGAGAGAGAGAGAGAGAGAGAGAGAGAGAGAGAGAGAGAGAGAGAGAGAGAGAGAGAGAGAGAGAGAGAGAGAGAGAGAGAGAGAGAGAGAGAGAGAGAGAGAGAGAGAGAGAGAGGCAGTAGATACATACATAAATAAAAAGACGGATCCAGAAATAGATAGATGGGAAAGATAGAGGTTCAGTATTGAAAGAGTTTTTCGGAACTGTTTCTAAACATTTTGAAACGATGATTTTGAAACGAGTGTGATAAGATTCCTGGAAATGCAATCGCAGTTTTATATTCTATTATTCGCAGATCTGTACAGATATTAATGAACCATATTTGATAATCGCCGCATCTACGGTTGACTCTTATGGGAAGAAATGACTATAAAGTGTATTTGTTTGTGTGTGTGCGTTTGTGAGTGTGTTTGTGTGTGTGTTTGTTTATGTTTGT
The DNA here is from genome assembly GCF_977035675.1 of Penaeus japonicus. Lineage (NCBI taxonomy): Eukaryota > Metazoa > Arthropoda > Malacostraca > Decapoda > Penaeidae > Penaeus > Penaeus japonicus. The sequence continues at coordinate 23,587,453 of NW_028234410.1, forward strand.
GTTTCTGTGTGTGTGTGTTTGTTTGTGTATTTGTTTGTGTGTGTTTTAGTGTCTGTTTGTCTGTGTGAATGAGTGAGTGCGTAT
>NW_028234410.1:23602536-23605036 GCF_977035675.1 Penaeus japonicus
TGGTAATGGTGTTTCAGCCTAAAGTAGAGGCATTTTTATATATATTTTGATATTGTCTTATATCCTCTGGCAACATGTACGAGCCACGTAGTTGCATTTTATAGATAGTCCGACATAATTTATATTATTTTTTTAAAAACTAAAGCTAGTAGATAAGTTGAGAAAATGATAATGAGAAAAGAAACAGAACGAGAATATGAATAATGGAAGTAAAAGATTCATTTGAGATGAAAGAGGCGAATTGCATACTTAGTCTAATTTGGATCAACTCAGTGGACGAACGAGGAGTGAGTGGAGTGGGCTGCTCTTGCGTCTGATGAGCAGGGAACAACACAGAGAATTGCAAGTTATGCATCCCGGTGATAATGCTTGTCCGCTTGCATGGACTCTCTCTCTCTCTCTCTCTCTCTCTCTCTCTATCTCTCTTTCTCCCCCCTCTCTCTCTCTCTCTCTCTCTCTCTCTCTCACACACACACACACACACAAACACAAACACACACACACACACAAACACACACACACACACATATATATACACACTATAACACAGGAAAGATAAAACTGAAGGGCTTGAAGATCTGGGGCATTGATGGCAAATCAGAGAAATCTGCGCAAACTGCCGTGGTATTCAAAGTAAAAGGGTTTTCAAAAAAGTGAAAGCAGCCTCTAAGTTATTTTTTTTTTCTTCACAAGTCTTTTTCATCTACCATCATTCAGCAAATTATTACAGAGTGCATTCCAAAATCAAATATACAAGGCCATTTTTTAAAAAGAGACTTGGTATATCAAATTTAGCTTATTTTTGTGTTAAAGCTAAAATGTTTATTGCTGATATGGTAAACAACATTCATCCTTTTGGATAGGGGAGAGGTGCACATGCCGAACGTAAAAAAAAAATCATATAGAGGTGACGCAAACAAAAATATTTTTTGTTTTTACCTATCAGAGTGTTTTCTATTATGCCTTTATATATATATATATATAATCCCCCACGGCCTTCGCCAAACGTTGTGCTGTGACTCTCGTAGCCATAGCAATGCGACGCCCTCCTCCTCTTCTTCGTCGTCTCTTCATGGTGGCTTGTTTTGCGCGGTGGGCGGCTATTTCTGTTGGTTAGGTTAGGTTAGGTTAGGGTTAGGTTAGGTTTACGGAAAGACGGAAAAAATAAAGTTGTTCTTTGCCTGCCCTACCATAAGGGAGGGAGTGTAAAGAGAAAAATGACCATATTTGGGCTTGATACTACATATTTCATATCCGTTTTGTGGTAAAACAAGAAAATGGATGCCCTATATCCAACGGGTTAAAAAAAAAAAAAAAAAAAAAAAAATCTGAACTGCTTATTCAATAATATTGCACGTTAATGTAGAATCGTTTATGCAATATAAGAAACGCAGGAGGCAACAATGATGCACCCAATGCATCTAGATTTCAGAATATAATGAATAATGTAATAGGAGATCAGATTATGCATATGTAAATGTATATAGTAATCGTAATGATGATAGAGCTCCTTTTCAATGAATACTTAAAAAACGAGATATATAATGTGTATGAAAACTCACCCACAACAAATATACTGGAGGAAGCTTTAGTTACCGATATAAATAATAACATGCAGTCTGTCAAAATTAAACTAAGTAAATCAAAGATACTATTTGAATTTAAATATTTGAAACAGTGTGAATGAACAGATAAAGTACTTCGATCTTGAAAATAATTCTACATAAACATACAATATTTTTGAACCAAACAGTTGAGACCCAAAGTCAACATCTGAACACCTGAACGTCTGGCCACACATCGCGCGCCACGAGTGTTCAAAGCAGAAGAATGTCGTGAATAGCGAGTTCATTGTTCTGTCGGTACCATCTCTCTTGCGGCCGTGGCATGACATGTAGAAGGTATTCTATGACGAGAGACCTCATGTTGCATGATTATTTCTTCTGCATGCTCAATTCCAAAGAAAAATGACAAATTCCAAAAAATCATACCATTAATCTATTTATCTTGTTTTTACTTCAGTAAAACTTAAAATGCAATATTTGTACTTGTCTACAATCTGCTTTGTATTCCTGTTTTTATTATAATTTTATTTGTTTTTTGTTATAGCATGCAACTTTTTCCCTCAATTATGTAGCTAGTAGTTTTTGTGTGCGCCATCTTTCGGAATCTTTGTTTTATTAGACATTGTGTATTTTGTACGCACTGCATGACTCATGTATGTCATTATGATTTTTTAAAATGATTTGGAGCTACCATAACGCCTGCATATTTAAATGGCACTATTTAGTGGGTATGTATTTTTAATTTTACCATCAGTAGTTGCAGTACCCATGTAGTTGTTGTAAATACTATATATTTTCAAATGAAAGCATTATTTAAACGGGTGCATATCTGTCCTTTCCAGTTCGTGTGTGTGGTAATTATCCTCACCAAAATATTACCCAGCATATATTTATTATTCGAAATATATTATGTATTGTAGACAGAAACATCCTGT
>NW_028234410.1:23620036-23622536 GCF_977035675.1 Penaeus japonicus
TAAACACTTAAAATCCGATAAGACACAGATTCCGAAACCACTGAACTGGCCTCCGTTCCTCCTTTGGAAAATGGTATATGACCTGGTCACTCTGGATATAATACGGCGTGCAGGTCATCATCATCATAATTTGTGGATAGCCAGTCTTTTCTCGCATTGCTTGCTTTAAAAATAGTGTTAGTCAAGAGGATATGGGTCAAGATGAATTAATGGCCTCCGTTCCTCCTTTGGAAAATGGTATATGACCTGGTCACTCTGGATATAATACGGCGTGCAGGTCATCATCATCATAATTTGTGGATAGCCAGTCTTTTCTCGCATTGCTTGCTTTAAAAATAGTGTTTCAAGATGGATATGGGATCAATTAATGGCTCTGAGTTCACTGTGTTCGACAATTCCGTCGTTGATGACCCAGCTCAAGTTGCCCAACTCTTGGCTACGTCTCACATGAAGGTGTCGACTGCACGGATTACTCGTCGTCAACTTGGAGAGCAACTTCGCCTTCTTCAGGATGTGTATCATGCATCTCTCGACAACGGGAAGGCCTCCGTCAGGTCTGCCATGGTTCCTCGAGTAACTTCCTTGCTGACTCTTGTTCATCTGCTCGACCGATATATCCTGCTGATGGCCAGGGACTGTCTGAGGCTGGAGGCGTGTCTCCGCGGACCAATCCCCGCCTCCTTCGTGAACGCTTGGAGGGAGTCCCTAAGGGAGCTGCGCTCAAGGACGCCTAACATCCACGATTACTTCCTCTGGCGAGTTTCGTCTTCTTCCCAAGACGAAGACGACCACACCATCTCGACTGCCCTTCTCGATCTTGTGCTATGGAGGCCCGTTCACTTATTTCTGACAGGCTACATATTATGAAACGTTCAGGAAAATAAAATAAAGTATTGGTTAAGCAGTTAATTAGGTATTTATCTAAATTACCCGTGAGCTGTAGTATGAAGAAACAAAGTGAAGCAACTGTATGATGAAAGGATTAAGTCGTGCTTCTGTAGTGAGGGAGGGATTATCTACCTTATATCGGATGAAGGTTTCGTACTGGCTTATTTGCATCATCTGTTAAATGATGAAAATTAAGCTTCATTTACATTTCTGCAGTGAGAAAATAAATTTGGCCACTCTGCAGTGTAATTAAGCTTCATTTGCTCTTCTGCAGTGAGAAATTAAATTTGCTCCTCTGCAGTGGTAAAGTATTGTAATTAAGCTTCATTTGCTTCTGAAATGAGAAATTACTGTAATTTGCTAATGTAAGGAGAAGTTACTGTAATTGAGCTTCATTTGCTCCTAAACTGAGAAAATACTTTAGTTAAGCTTCATTTGATAATGCAATGAGAAATTACTGTAATTTACTAATGTAAGGAGAGGTTACCGTAATTAAGCTTCATTTGCTAATGCAATGAGAAATTACTGTAATTTACTAATGTAAGGAGAGGTTACCGTAATTTACTAATGTTAAGGAGAGGATACCGTAATTAAGCTTCATTTGCTATGCTATAGAAATTACTGTAATTTTCTAATGTATGGAGTGAGATTACCGTATTGTGAAATACTGTAATTAATCTTCATTTGATAATGCAATGAGAAAATAATTTAGTTAAGCTTCATTTGATAATGCAATGAGAAATTACTGTAATTTACTAATGTAAGGAGAGGTTACCGTAATTAAGCTTCATTTGCAATGAGAAATTACAGTAATTTACTAAAGTAAGGAGAAAATACTGTAGTTAAGTTTCATTTGCTAATGCAATGAGAAAATACTGTAGTTAAGCTTCATTTGCTCCTAGAATTAGTAATTACTGTAATTAAGCTTCATTTGCTAATGCAATGAGAAAATACTGTAATTAAGCTTCATTTGCTAATGCAATGAGAAAATACTGTAGTTAAGCTTCATTTGCTACATAATTACGAACTAAAGGATGTAATTGTGGTTATTATGCTGTTACATTTTCAGCTCCCATAATTCCACTAATCACGAACGCTTATATTCCATTTTGTAATTTGTATTTGCAACAATGATAACTCATTAACGAGTATTATCTTCACTGAAGTATCAACACGTGATGAAACCTTTATGGATATTACTTTAGCTATGCACTGAATGGTTCATAGACAGGCTATATAGCCAACACAAGAGAAAAGTTCTTTTGTTTTATCAGATTGAATAATTATGAACATTTCAGATATTAAGTGAATCGATTATCGTTGCCTTCGTTTTGTAAAATAATGTAAATTTTAATGTGATTTGCCACCTATTTGCACTTCTCACTAACAGGTCCACGGCAGATTTACTGCAAGATCAGGTCATGTAATTTAAGCATATATAAAAAGAAAATTCATTATACCACTTAAAATGTCCGTGAATCTGTATTTATAATTCTTTTATCTACAGTATCTGTTGATACATACATGTATCCTATCATACACGTTAATGAGTCCGTAAAAATGGTACTGGAGCAAAATATATTCATGCAAACATTATCAGTTACCAAGGAGC
>NW_028234410.1:23632536-23635036 GCF_977035675.1 Penaeus japonicus
CTTGGTCGTAGTCCATGTTTCTGACCCATATGTCATGACGGGGAGGACACATTGGTCAAAAATCTTTCTCTTTAGACATAGTGGCAGACGACCTCGTAATATATTACTATGTGTACCGAAGGCACTCCAACCTAGCCTGATTCGCCGTTTTATCTCGGCATCGAAAGATGTACTCGTCTTGATGAGTTGCCCTAGGTATACATACTCGTTCACTGCTTCTAGTACCTCGCCCTGTATTTGTATTTGCTTAACTGGGGTTCGACTGTTGAACATGACTTTAGTCTTTTTCATGTTCATTTTAAGGCCAATCTTCAGACTTTCCCTATTTAAATCGCTTAGTAATTGTTGTAATTCATCTGCTGACTCGCCGAAAAGAATAATGTCATCTGCAAATCTTAGATTGCTTAAGTGCTCATTCCCTATTTTAATCCATTTCTTCTTCCAATCTAACTTCTTGAATACTTCCTCCAAGCAAGCTGTAAACAGCTTCGGTGTATTTGGTATTTTATTGGTTTCTGCGTGTATTCTGATGGTCGCTGTACCATCTCTCTCTATATATATCCTCTAATAATATACAGTATATTTCCTCTACTCCTTGTTTACGAATTGCATCTAGTACTGCAGATATCTGTACCGAATCGAATGCCTTTTCATAATCTACGAATGCCATACACAGGGGCTTCCTATATTCATTTGTTTTCTCTTTTATTTGGGCTAGTGTGTGGATATGGTCCGTAGCTGAGAATCCGCTGCGGAACCCTGCCCGTTCCCTGGGTTGTTTTGAATCTAATGTATCGGTGATACGGGCTGTGATGATTACTTTTTAGATTACTGAAAATATTTTGTGTCCCCCTTTTTATGTATTAAAATTATTATTGCGTTTTTCCAGGATTTCAGAGTTTTACCGACGCTTAGACATCTGTTAAAAAGATTGGCCAGTTTTACTGCCGCAATCTCTAATGCATCTTGAATAAGATCTACACTAATGCCGTCTTCACCTGGTGTTTTTTTCCTGTTTTCATGGCTTTTAGTGCCCTATTTACTTCCTCTACGGTAATGTCTCCAATTGCTGTGTTTGTCTCCGTACGTGGTTGATCGTTTGAGTGGTATAAGTCGCGATAGAAGTCTTCTATTACTTCAATTATTTTCATTGTATGTCGCCTCTCCATTGGGTTTCTTTACTGCATACATTTGTTTTTTCCCTATTCCGAGCCTCCTCTTTGTTGCCTTAAGGCTGGTGCTGGCAAGCAGAGCTTCATTTATTTTTCGTATGTTAAATTTGCGCACATCCTCTTTCTTCTTCTTGTTTATCGTCTTAGTCAGCTCTGCTGATTCTATCTTGTCTCTGATTGATGCTATTTTCATGTACCTACGGTGTTTCATAAGCTTTTTTGTCTCTACCTAAAGTGTGTATGTGTGTATTATATATATATATATATATATATATATATATATATATATATATATATATATATATATTTATATATATACATATATAAATATAAATACATACATACATTCACACACACACACACACACACACACACACACACACACACACACACACACACACACACATATATATATATATATATATATATATATATATTTATATATATGTATATATATATATGTATTTACATATATGTAGATAGATGGACAGGCATGTATTAGGGGCATAATTAGCACCGATGAATATGTTTACGAGAAATGATAATTGTTTATAGGTTTTCCTAACAATCAGTTCAGCGTTGGAGATTCATGGTCTTATGTGTGTGTATATTGGCAGTTTATTTGTTTTACTTCCGCTTCCAAGAAGACGCAATATTTTACGTTCATGTATATTTGTTTCTTTACTCAACTATATATGTTTACATGTTTCTTTTTATTAGTATTTATCTTTGCGATGGACGCGTGTTGTCAATTTCAATTGTTGTTTCTATCTATTTCTCTCTTTTTCTTCTCTCTCTCCCATTTCTGTCTCCTTTCTTTTTACACACACACCCACACACGCACGCACGCACGCACGCACACTCACACACACACATGTATATATATATACACATTACCTAACTAATAACTTTGTCAATTTGCTCGAGGTACCTACAAAGAGGGATATAAAAATGAGTAGATAAAGATTATTAGAAATATATCGACTAAAATGAACAGGATGTTTCATATAACAAAGAGTCACTTTCGATAAACATTTTTTTTTTCTTCGGTGAATGAAGGCGTGTTTCTGTATCCCAAGAATTTACGGGCAACTATGAAACAGTGACAACAGCAATAATTACCATAATATAGGTTTCGTTTGAAATCCCAAACACAGATGGCAGCACTCTCTCCTTGTACCAGCAGGGAAGAAAGCTTGAGTAGAACTCATCCACGGCCTCGAATGAGAACCAACTGAGAGAGTAATGACACACAACAAGGTACCGATCTCCGGCTCTAAAACACTGGCTGCGCAGGGCGTGGAGGGAGAAGAGGTAAGTGAACCAGG
>NW_028234410.1:23640036-23642536 GCF_977035675.1 Penaeus japonicus
GAGAGTAGGAACGTCCTTCGAAAGAGGAGTTGGAATCCACACACAGACGGATCAGCTGGAGAAAGACGTCAGTGGGCAGAGGAAGGCGGGGGTCCCCGAGAAGGAGATTCCTCTGCAGGAAGGCAAGGACATCATCGAGTAGGACGCTCGTGAATAGAGATTAGACGTCCAGACTCATCGTGGTCAAGGGCGCGACCCCGCGACCACGTCTCATTTTCAATAAATCTATTTTGTGTATAGTGGGTTTATCTACCATATATATACATATATATATATATATATATATATATATATATATATATATATATATATATATATACATACATATATATATATATATATATAATATATATATATATAATATATATATATATATATATTACAATGTATATATATGTATGTATATACATACATACATACATACATATATATATATATATATATATATATATATATATATATATATATATATATATATATATGTGTGTGTGTGCGTGTGTGTGTGTGCGTGTGTGTGTGTGCGAGTATGTACACACACACACACATACACACACCTCTATCCAGCTATCCGGTGTTGGAAAGCAATCCTGCATCGACACTTCCTTTCCTCACTCCAGAATCCACAGAAAAGCGCCCAAGGACACTGTTTCTTGTGCATTTGTCAAGAGTGAATCTATAATGCTCTGGTCTCCGGTGACTGAACTCTGATACTTCTCAGAAGGATTAGAATAAGGATGTTGATTGGTTGCTGCAGTGCCCGGCATCTCCTCTCCCCTTGCAGAGAGGGATGACTCACCCTCGAGAGATCCGGGGGAATGGTACTCAACTGACAGACAGCAGACAACATTCGAGACGCCAAGTGATGCCCCTGCTGCGTCAGACTTACATCCTCACAATTACGGAATTTTGAGCAAGAAGTGATCTCGAAACGTCAGTTGCATAGCTTTCGTTATGAGAGGCGGGTGATGTTTATTATAATCAACATATCCAAATACCAGTATTATATTGCAAATAATTATCCTCACCAACTTGTCATGGGCACCTTCGCCTCGACGAAAAAAACTTACTGAGTATTGCCATCTTCAGCCTCCTCACCCTCTCCCTCTAATCCGCCTTGGCTAAAGATTTATTGCAATTTTACAATTCATTCCTAATTACATCCGGTTCATTGCAACATTTCTATTAATCTCTAATTAGTTCAGGTTTATTGCAAGTTTCCTTTATATTCCTAATAAGTTCCAGTTAATTTAAAGATTCTTATTAATTCATAATTAGTTCCGGTTCTTTGCAAGATTACCATTCATTCCAAATTAGTTCCGGTTTACCAATCCTAATTAGTTCCAAAGTTTCTTGTTTATTCCCACTGAGTAATTCCGAACAGAGTCTAAATTCATTTTTGATAATCATCACCATCATTGACATAATTATCAGTTTATTCCTCCTTGAAATGAAAGTCACAATATGAAAAGAACAGAAATTGTGGTGGAGGAATTATCCGTAAGGTGAACCACACAGCCAACGAGAAGGGGCAGTAATAAAGCGAAGATTATCCCCATTCATCTATTTACATTGATTGATTATCTGAATACGCGAGTGTGTGTATGCGCTGCAGAAAATTCTTAATACCGTGACTCATGATTTGTTTACACTCATCAGCAAGTAATTTAAATCAACCTTCTTTAATAGTACTCCTTACCTTTTACCGAACCATGTATGTTTACTATAGAGCACTGAATGGCCTATGTTTAAGTTTCTCATTTACTGGACGAGGCAGTACAGGACGTTTCTAAGACGTCACTATTAGACTAACATATTAATTAATGAGTTACATCAAAAGACGCTGGCTCACGATTCCCACGATACAGATTTTGGAGAGACAGATTTCTAAGAAAATGAGAAAATTTCCATTAGACAGAAAACGATAGTTTATGAGTTAAGTTATAAGACTACGATTCAAGAGTATATGACAAGAATTATTTAACGTGTTAAGTCACGAGACACTTATTTATGGCCATAAGATATAGATGCTTGAGTCATAGGAGTCTGATTCATGAGTCATAAGACAGTGAGTCATAAGAGAGACAGACAGATTCACGAGTCAGATCTATAGAGCAGTCACAGTCCGGGGTCCAGTGCTTTCAGGTGCGTGCCACTGCTTTGGAGACTGAGATAAGCCGTTCAATCAGCCCGGAGGATAAGTATGTCGAATCCTGTGCTTCCGCTTCAGGAAATGCGATCGGCTTGATTCTTCGGCACCGAATCTAGTATCGCTTTTATTTCTTGTTCTTTGTATTTAACTTCATAGGTCAGATATAAAGCCTTTCTACATAGTATGATACTTGAGGTTGCTCTCTTTGTCTGTCGATCTCTCTCTCTCCTTCTCTCTGGTTTCTGTTTGTATCTCTCGCTCTCTTTATCTCTTCTGTATCTGCTGTATCTCTCTCTCTTTCTCTCTCTCTCTCTCCTCTTTTTCTCTCTCCCTCCCCCCTCTCTCTTTCTC
>NW_028234410.1:23677536-23680036 GCF_977035675.1 Penaeus japonicus
AGAGAGAAAAATAAGTTTTTTCGTAAAATGTCTAGCATCTTCCTTCCACCATTCGTCTCATTTCCAAGACGTTTAGTTCTTGCAGCTTGAGATTTTATTAATGGGATCTCCAGTTCCAACCTCTTAATCTTGTTCCACATTTCTGCGTTCTTGTTTCATTCCTGTCGTCGAAAATTTATGCTCCTTGGTAGTGTATATGAACAGTCTTCAGCGGAAGATTTATTTCATCGGGTGTTATTGTACGTTGTCGAAGCCCATTTATTATTTCATATTAATATTTGCGTCAGTTAAGTCAGCGTTTTGTCATTATGTTATAATTTACAACAAACTGTTTTTTTTTTTCATATCATATGGTAACATTATTCATAATATCAAATTTTGAGTGGCTAAAAGATACCATACCATTATTTTTTTCAAAGAGAAATCTTCGGTCTATTCGCCATTTCGGGAAAGGTAAACCTGTAGTCGGGAGAATATGGTTTCAGTTCCTGGTACACATTCGCCGTGCTAAAATGCAGCTCTTTGGTGTATACACACTCGTTCATCTATTGCCGCGCCACTTGCAACTCGTATGTTACACTACCGCTGTTTGCCATACTTAGTAGGCTTGTTATAATCACGGCCACATTGCAATGGCCTCTGAAAGCTCGAGGTGAAAGACTGGAAGTATAATGAGAGGGAATGAAAGTTGTCAGACTTCACTCAGTGAATGCGTTTGTTAAATTCCTTTCATGGAAGTCAACAAAGGAAAATTGAACCAAACAGGACAAGGCATAAAAGATATAGAATTTTAGAAAGAGAGAGACAAAGAAAGAGAGTAAGAAATAAAGAAAGATAGAGAGGGAGAGAGAAAGAGAGAGAGAGAGAGAAAGAGAGAGAGAGAGAGAGAGAGAGAGAGAGAGCGAGGGGGGAAAGAGGAGAAAAAAAGGGAGGAAACGCGGAGAGAGATGAGTGAAAGGAAGAGAAGTGACGACGAGAGGAGAGATCGAGAGATTGGAGAGAGAAGGGAGAGGACCGACGAGAGAGAGAATGAGGAGGAGCGAGGAGAGAGGAGTGAGAGTGAGAGTGTGAGTGACACACGTCGTGGGGGAAGAGGAGAGAGAGAGAGAAAGAGAGAGAGAGAGAGAGAGAGAGAGAGAGAGAGAGAGAGAGAGAGAAAGAGAGAGAGAGAGAGTGTTTGTGTCTCTGTGTAAATGTGTGTAAATGTATGTATGTTTTACCATCGCAATAATTAAAAGACAAATTAACTGTGTCCATTTTGTATTTTGAAAAACAGGCTGAAATAGGTCTGTCTATCCCTTTATATGGCCACCCGGCTAACTGTCCAGACTTTGATACATTTGGTATAACATTATTCTGAAAGAGCACATAACAAATTTAGTACATTATATTGATAAATCATCAAGTACATCAGAATGATAAAATAATCACATATTTATTTGTACCTTATGTCAAGTGTCTTCAAAGGTTGTATCACATGATGTTACTTCGAGATAACAATGTACAGGTGTTCGAAAATTTCTTCCTTGTAAACCATGTCTTATCAGTTTCTTTTAGTTTGTTTGTTTCGAAGGCCGCCTGCCAGTAGGCCTACATCCTGGGGGGGGGGGTGGTTTATCTTTCTCTGTTCTTTTGTTGTGTTGGTTGGGGGGGGGGGGGGGGGGGGGGGGGGGGGGTTGGGGGGAGGCAGGGGGGAGGGGGAGGGGTAGTGGGGGGGGGGGGGGGTAGGGGGGGGGATGTGGGGGGGGGGGTAGGGAGGGGGTGGGGGGGTAAGCGAGGAGCGGGGGGAATGGGGGGGGGAAGGGGGGTGACATAGCCACATTACATCGCTACATCACATTGCCTTAGTAAACATTTATACCATTCAAATTATACAAATACATATGTGGGATTTTAACTCTTAGTTCAACCGTAAAATATACGTTTCATTTGTGATTACAAAGCCTTGAGTACTACTATGAATGTATAATTAAAATATATCATATGATCAATGATTAATGTGTTTGTGATTAAATATGTATATGAACATTTTATATTAACAGTTACTCCAAAGTTTGAATATTGATTACCTAAGAATATTTTACTTATTGTCAATTTTAAACTCATCATGTTAAAGGAGAAAATTATAGTTATATGTGATTAGCATAGCAACAAGAAATATGATTTTGCGTTTCCCAATGGCAGCATTTTACGTTTATTTAATAAATTGTTTTAAATAGAATGAAGGCACTGTAGAGTTTAAAAATGAAAAACAAAATCATGCAATTGTGTTTATCTAACAAAATGAATTGATATATATGAATAGCTCACTTACTCGCTCTCTCTCTCAAAAACATACACACATACACACACACAAAAACAACAACAACAACAACAACAACAACAACACACACACACACACACACACACACACACACACACACACACACACACACACACACACACACACACACACACACACACACACAAACACAAATACACATCCTTGCGTGTGTGCCTG
>NW_028234410.1:23690036-23700036 GCF_977035675.1 Penaeus japonicus
AGAGCGGAAGCGAGAAGGGAGTGGACGCTAGGAGAACCGGGCGGGGGCGCTGGAGTTGCCAGCACATCCCAGGCGAGTGCAGGAGCGGGCGAGAGGAGGGGGAGGGCGATGAGTCGGGGAGCGAGAGGCGAGGAGAAGAGAGGACGCGATGACGAGAGGCGAGGAGAGTGAGAGCGATGCTGGGGAGAGTACGCGCGGGGCGCGTGAAGACGAGAGGGGCGCGCGACAGAGCGGAAGCAGAGCGCGGAGGCGAGGAGAGCGAGGGCGAGCGGTGAGCGTGGAGGAGCGGGGCAGATGCATGGCGGAGGGGAGCGGCGGAGGGAGAGAGGACGAGAGCGGGAGGAGCGAGGAGACGAGCGGTCGACGATGGGAGGAGCGAGAGAAGCGGAAGAGCGAGAGCGACGGGCGGGAGCATAGGAGGAAGCGGAGCGAGAGCGAGCGCGGGCGGAAGAGGCGGCGAGAGGGCGCGCGCGCAAGAGAGCGGCAGCGGCGAGAAGGGGCGAGCGCGCGAGGGGAGGAGACGCAAGATAGCGCGGCGCGGCAGGAACCCCACCCCCCCCCCCCCCCCCCCCCCACCCACGGGCGCGGAGGCGGCCGCAGCGAGAGAGAAGGCGGACGCGCGGCCTCATTGCGCGTGCGAGGCGCGCGGCATGGGGGCGGCAGCGCGAGCGCGGGCGAGCCTGCCGCCGAGGAGAGGGCGCAGCGGAGGAGTTAGGGAGAGGGGGCGGCGGAGAGAGTGGCGAGAGGGAGAGGAGGGGGGGGGGAGAGGGGGGCGAGGGAGGAGGGAGTGGATGGGGGAGTGAGAGAGGAGGAGAGAGAGTGAGTTGTGAGGAGAGGAGAGGCAAAGTAGGGTGGAGGAGGAGTGGAAGTGAGAGAGGGATAGAGGGATGGAGGAGGATGAGAGGAGGGGAGAGGGGAGGACGGGAGCGGTGAGAGGAGGAGAGAGAGCGATGGAGAGAGAGGAGGAGAGTGAGAGGTCGAGAGAGAGGAGCGGGAGGACGGGAGAGGAGAGCAGAGAGAGAGAGAGATGAGGGGAGGATGTATGGAGAGAGAGAGGATTGAGAGGAGAGAGGAGGCGAAGCCCCCCCCCCCCCCCCCCCCCCCCCCCCCTAGATGAGAGAGAGAGAGAGGTGGAGGAGGATTGAGCGAGAGGAGGAGAGAGAAGAGGAGAGAGACGGGTGGGAGAAGAGAGAGCGGAGGCGAGAGAGAGCGGCGAAGATGAGGGAGGAGAGAGCGGACGAGAAGAGAGAAGAGAGAGAGAGAAGATGACGCGAGCGGAGGAGAGGAGAGAGAGATGGGGAGAGGGAGGAGAGAGGGAGGAGGCGAGGCGGAGAGAGAGAGAGCGAGATCTGAGGGGAGAGAAGGAGAGAGGAGGAGAGTAGGAGAGTGGAGAGCGATTAGAGCAGCGTTGAGAAGAGAGCGGGAGGAGAGGTAGTGAGAGAAGCGGAGCGGAGGAAGGAGGATGAGATGTGCGAGATAGAGAGATGGAGGGGGAGGAGGAGGGGAGGAGAGCGAGAGAGAAGTAGACGAGAGGCGCGGAAGGATGGACGAGTCAGGTGTACCGAGGATCGAGAGACGCGAGGACGGAGAGAGAGGACGGGGAGGAGAGAGAGAGAGATGGGCGATGAGAGTTAGGAGAGGAGGGAGAGAGAGAAGAGAGAGAGAGTGAGGAGAGAGGGAGAAGAGGAGAGAGAGCTATGTGTAAATAATATTATATATATATATATATTTATATATATATCTACTATATATATATACAATATATATATGTATATTGTATATATATGCATATATATATATATATATTATATATATATATTATCTTATATATATATATGTATGTTATATATATGTTATACATTTATTTATTTATCCAGCACAGTGTGTGACTGGTGTTTGTGTGAGAGTGTGTGTGTGTTTTGTGTGTGTTTGTGAGAGTGAGAGTGTGTGTGTGTATTTTGTGTGAGTTTAGGCAGATGTGTGAGTTGAGTGTGTGTGAGTTGAGTGTGTGTGTATGTGTGGAGTGTGGGGGTGGGGGGGGGGGGGGTGAGGTGGCAGCGTGGGACGTGTGTGTGTGAGGTGGAGTGTGTGGTGTGTGTGTGTGGTGTGTGAGTGATGGCTGGAGTTGTGAGTCAGATGTGGGGAGTGAGAGAGAGTTAGATAGTTATAGAGATGTGTGTGAGTGTGAGGTTAGTGTGAGAGTGTGTGTGTGTGTCCTCACACTCACTTTCTCTTCTCTTCTCACACTACTCCACACACTTATATATTTATTTATATAATAATTATATGTTTTGTATATATATATTTTATATACGTATATATAATATTATTATTAGATATATATATATATTATATATATATATATATACAAATTTATTCTTTCTATCTATCTATTCTATCTATCTATCTATCTATCTATTATCTATCTATCTATATATTTATATATATATATATATATATATATATACGTATATATATTATATATATATATAGTATATAATTTATATATATGTATATATTATATATATATATATATTATATTTTTATATATTTACATTGCATTATTATATATACAGCAAATTTATATATTTTATATATATATATTATATCTATCTATCTATCCTTATATATATATATTCTATATATATTATATATATTATATATATACGTATATATATTAATATATATATCATATATATATTTTATATTGTATTATTATATATATTATATATTATATAGATATATATTATATATATACATGGCATTTATATATTTTATTATATATATATATATATATATATATTGTATATATATTAATTTACGTATGTATATATTTATATATATATATATATATATATATAATATTATTATTTTATATATATAGGTATTATATATATATATATTATATATATTATTATATATATTATTTATATATAGATGTTTATATATATACATATACATATACATACATGATATTTTATTACATACAGAGAAAGAGAGACAGACTGTGAGGAGAGAGGGTGGAGAGAGAGAGAGGCCAGGAGGAGAGTCGAGATGGTGGGGAGATAAGAGGAGCTCTAGGGAGTGAATAGAGGAGAGAGAGAGGAAGTGAGAGAGGGAGGAGAGGAGGAAACGGAGAGGGTGGAGAGGAGACAGGATGAAGTAGAGACGGAGTAGGAGTGGAGGAAGGGGAGGAGGAGCGGTGAGAAGAGGAGAGGGTAGAGAGAGAGAGAGAGAGAGAGAAAGAGAGACAGAGACAGACAGACAGAGAGCCAGAGAGAGAGAGACAGACAGACAGACAGACAGAGAGAAACAGAGACAGGGAAAGATAGAGAAAGAAAGAGAGATATAGAGGCAGAGAGATAAAAAATAAAAAAAAGAGTGAGAGAGAGACAGAGACAGACTGACAGACAGAGAGACAGAGATAGAGAGAGACAGAGACAGGGAAAGATAGAGAGAGTATAAGTGAGTAATTAGATGACAGAGGGGAGGAGAAAAAAAAAAAAGGGGAAAGTGAGAGGAGAGAGTGAGAGAGAGAGAGAAGAGGAGAGAGGGGAGTTGACGAAGAGAGGGTTGGAGAGGAGAAGATGGTGAGATGATGGGGAGAGGGGAAGAGAAGAGAAGAGAGAGAGAGAGAGAGAGAGAGAGAGAGAGTAAGAGAGATAGAGAGGCAGAGAGACAGAGAGAAAGAAAGACAGGGACGGAATAAGAGAGAGAGAAAACAAATGAACCGAAAAGAGAGCCACGATCAGTGCATGTCATTTGATTTGCAGACATTAAGAGCATCTGCGTTCTTCGTATATACATGCATGTCCCGCCTGTCGCACTGGGAGAGTAAAATTTGGGTACTGGGGTAAATTTTGACAGGGAAATTGGCCCTGGATATTGGATCCCGGGTTGTTATAGTTACCGCTCTCTTCATTGGGCAGGCCCTACTGACTCTGCGGCGGGTTCACTGGGGCGACGTCCGGGATATGAGTGGCCAGCGGGAAAGCCTGTAGGGCTTAGTTATATTGATGTTGGTACGGAATAGAATTTAGTCGGTTTTGGCTGTCCTGGCGGGTCGGGTCAGGATGCTATGGCTATGGTGTTGTGGAATATGGTGTCTGTGGTGGCGATCTGATTGGGGTGACTAGGTGGGGGATAGTATGTGGAGATAGGGGCCGGTGGTGTCGGGGGGGGTAACTCCTATGCCATTGGGCTGGGAGGGGTTTTGTGGCCGGTGGAACTGGTGTTAATTGAATTTCGCTTTAGAAGGTATGCGGCAGTATAGAAGGTTTGGAGTAGATTCGTACTGTTGCGAGGGCGGTGTTGGACGGGGGGCATTTAGGTGGCCTACGTAGGGCTGGGGGTGACTGTGATTCACCTAGTCCGCTTTCTAATGATGCAGCATATTCCGTATTTTAATGCCTTCATAATAATTCGATCTATTGCGTTTTCTAATGATTCAACCTAGTCCGTTTTCTAATGATTCGACTTATATCGACGCACGCCAATAAAACCTAAAAAAAAAGAAAAGAAAAAAAGAGAGAAAAAAAAGGATAAATTTTCTTTATCATAATAGATCCCAAATTTTGTTTTTAAAATGAAGGATAGATGGGGGCATTCGCGAGATTAATGTCGAATGAAAGAAAAAGGAAAACGAAAAGAGTTTGAAGAATTGGAGGATGAGGAGAAGTTTGGAGAGGGGAGGAGGGGGGAGATGAGAAGGAGGAGGAGGAGGTGGAGGAGGAGGAGGTGGAGGAGGAGGAGGACGGCGAGAAGTTTGGAGAGGGAGGAGAGAGGGAAGATGAGAATGAGGAGGAGTAGGTGGAGGAGGACAGGGAGGAATTTGGAGAGGGGAGGCGGGAGGGAAGATGAAAAGGAGGAGGAGTAGGTGAAGGAAGAGGAGGACGGGGATGGGAGGGGGGGGATGGGAAGGAGGATAAATAGGTGGAGGAGGAGAGGGTAGGAGAAGTGTAAGAGATAAAGGAGGAGGAGGAGGACGGGGAGGAGTTTGGAGAGGGAAGGGGAGAGGGGGGGGGGTGTAAGATGATGGGGAAGTGGAGGAATCAGAGGATAAGATTGAGGAGGAGGGGGAAAAGGAGGGGGAAGAGGAGAGAGAAGGAGTTTGAAGAGGGGATGGATGTAAAAGAAAGAGGAAGAAGAGGTAGAGAAAGAGGAGGGGGAGGGAGAGGACGAGAAGGGAAAGAGGGGGACGGTTTACAGAAGGAGGAGGAGTATGGAGAGGGAGGATAAGAGGAAGAGGAGAAGGAGATAGAGAAGGAGGTGGAGAGGGAGAAGCTTAAGTATCATGATGGTAACGTGTATCTAACGTGTTATGAATGTGTAACAAGCGAATTATGACAAAGAAGCTTCGTGAGAGAGAGAGAGAGAAAAAAAAATTGGATTATTAAGCACTGATGAAACATACTGATCTTTTGAATGTCGATAATGATAATTGATATACATATGTCGGAGTCTTTCTAACGAGCAATGTAAGGCAAATGAGATCATGAGAAAGGGTCACGACAGAGGAGGAGGAGGAGGAGGGGTAGGAGGAAGAAGAAGAAGGAGAAGAGGAGGAGGAGGAGGAGGAGGAGGAGGAGGAGGAGGAGGAGGAGAGGAGGAGAGGCGAAGGAGAGGGAGTAGGAGGAAGTAGGAGGAGGTGAGGAGAAGAAGAAGAAAGAAAAGGAGGAGGGAGAGGAGGACGAAGGGGCCGAGGAAGGAGGGGGGGAAGAAGAAGAAGGAGGAGGAGGAAGAGGGGGAAGAGGAGGAGGAAGAGGAAGAGGAAGAGGAGGAGAAGGAGGAAAAGGATGATGATGAGGAGGAGAAACAGGAGGAGGAAATTGGAAATGTGACAGGGCAGGGGAAGCGGAAAGTATAAGCAAAGGAAAACAAGGGAAAAAAAGGAATAAAAGAACGAGAGAGAGAAAGAGAGAGAGAGAGAGAGAGAGGATGGGGAGAGGGAGAGAGGAAGGAGGAGAGAGAGGAGGGAGCGAGGATGGTTGAGAGATGAGAGAGTGGAGAGAGAGGAGAGAGAGAGACGATGAGTGAGTGTGAGTGAGTGAGGTGAGTGAGAGGTGAGAGGGAGGTATGAGATAGAGAAGGAGAGGTGAGTTAGAGTTGGAGAGATTGATTGGTAAGAACGAGAGAGTGGAGTGTAGAGAGAGAGAGACGTGAGAGTGAGAGGATGTGTGAATGAGTGTGAGAGGAGATGGAGGAGGTCGAGAGAGAGAGGGTGAGAGAGACGGGAGTAGTGAGAGTGAGTGAGAGGAGGAGAAGAGAGAAGAGGAGAGAGGAGTGGGTCTGATAGAAGAGAGAGTATGAGGGTGGAGGCGGTGTAGGCGGTGTTGGCTGAGTGTGTGGAGAGCGAGGTGGAGGTGAGAGTAGTGAGAGTGTTGGTGGTTGAGAGGTAAGGGAGGTGAGAGGAGGTGAGAGAGTGGGAGGGGAGGGAGGAGAGAGGGGTATGGGAGGTTGAGGATGAGAGAGGAGTGAGTAGATGAGAGGAGTGTGGTTTGTGGTGGAGAGTGGAGGTAGTAGATGAGTAGTGAGTGGTGAGAGAGTGAGCGTGAATGAGGGAGTGTGATAAGGAGGAGGAGAGGGTAGTGTTTGGTGAGAGGTGGAGAGTGATGTGAGTGGTGAGAGCGGGAGTGGTGTGAGGTGGAGAGTGGAGGAGGTGGGGAGAGGTCGAGTGAGGGGTGGTGGTGGGATTGTAGGATGGGAGGGGGGGGAGAAGGAGGATGAGGGAGGAGGGAGGAGAGAGAGAGATGGATGAGGTAGAGAGGAGGCGGAGAGGAGACGAGTGGAGAGAGAGATAGAGATGGGGAGAGAGAGGGGATACGGGAGAGAGGAGAGGAGGGGGAGCTGGGAGAGAGTGGGAGTAGCGAGCAGAGTGCGAGGAGTGGGGCTTGAGAAGGAGGAGACGAGAGGAGGAGAGGATGGGTGGGGAGAGAGAGAGAGAGAGAGAGAGAGAGAGAGAGAGAGAGAGAGAGAGAGAGAGAGAGAGAGAGAGAGAGAGAGAGAGAAGTAGATAAAAAGGAAACACAGGATTCAGCAACATCGGAAGCCCTGGCCGACAGAGTGTGGGAAGCGCCAGTGGAGCTCGAGAAGAGAAGAGAAACGACACAAGAGAGAGGAATGAGAGAGAGAAAATAAAGGAGAGGGACAAGACCAAGGACATAAAGAAGAAAACGACAAAAGAGAACGAGAATAGAAAAGAAAAGATATTGGTGTGACGTCAGAGATGGATGGGTGTGGGAATGAGGGCCTGAGAAATAGAGATAAAGCCTTAGGAACAGAGCAGGGAAAGCCTCTCATGGATGCGCATGGTAAGGATAGGCATAATGTCTTTGATCCGTAGTATTTGTATGCAAAATAGCCTGCATTACGTAACGGCCCTGGATGCTGGATTTTACGCTAGGTCGGAAACTCGGTCTTACGAGGATTCAGGTATATTTATTTCTTTATCATTTTCTTCTTTATATGCATGTATACATATGCATACATACATACATACATATACACTGATGTATACGTACATACATACATACATACATATATACTGATATATACGTACATACATAAATACAGATAAATGCATATGTACATACATACATATATACAAATATATATGTATATATATGTATATATAAATAGAGTATATATAAATTAATATATATATAATAATATAGTAATTGTGTGGTATATATAAACAGCATATATTATGTACACACACTCACTTACACACACATACACACACACTACACACACACACACACACACTCATATATATAGATATAATAAATATATATTATATATTTAAAATATATATATTCAAATATACATATACACATACACGTGCAGAGATACATATATATATATATATATATATATATATATATGTATATATATATATATATGCATATACTTATATATAGATCATCATCATGGTCAGCTTATATCAGTCCCCTGCTGGACGTAGGCCTCTCTCAATCTTCCAAGTTCGCTATTTCATTACACCATCACGTCATTGGTCTTGCCCTTGGTCTCTTTGCGTCCTTTATTTCCCATTCTACTGTTTTCTTTCCCATTCTGTTGTTTTCTTGTCTCCGATATATATGACCTGCCCGCTGCTACTTTTTCTTTTTAATGCTCTTAAGTATATCCTCTATTTTTGTCTGTTGCCTAATCCATGTAGCTCTTTTTCTGTCTCTTAAGGTAACTCCTATCCTTTCCTTTTCTAAGCCTTTCCATTCCCCTTTGAGCAATTTCTAATTTCATCTCAAGTACTTTGATCGTATATGTTTCTGACCCATATGTTATGACGAGGAGGACACATTGGTTAAAAACCTTTCTCTTTAAACATAATGGCAACGGCCTCGTAAGATATTACTTTGTGTACGGAAGCACCAACCAAGCCTAAAATTCGTCTTTTATCTCGGCTTCGCAAGATGTATTCTCCTTGGATGAGTTGCCCTATGTATACTACTCTTTTAGTGGCTTTCTAGTACCTCACCTTACTTGGTATTTTGTCAAATGGGGTTTTGACGTTGAACATGACTTTGTCGATTTCATGTTCATTTAAGGCCAATCTTCAATTTTTCTATTCAAATCGCTAAGTAACTGTGTAATTAATTTGTTACTTCAGATAAGAAAACGAATGTTACCCTGCGACTTAGATTGCGTAAGTGTCAAATCACTCCCAATTTTTATTTTAAATCCCTTTCCTTTCCAGTCGGACTCTTTAATATTCTCTCAAAGAAAGCTGTAAACCCTTTGGATATGTGTCCGCTATGATTAACACCTTTTTTCATTGGTATTTTATCGGATTCTGCGTGGATTTTTATTGTCGCTGTACCATCTCTATATAAATCCTTTAATAATCTACAATATATTTATTCTACTCCTTGTTTACGAATTGCATATAGTACTACTGCTATCGGTACCGAGTGGAATGCCTTTTCGTAACGACTAATGCCATACACAGAGCATTCTTTTAATCGTTTGTTTTCTCTCTTATTTGGGTAAGCGTGTGGATATGGTCTGTAGTTGAGAATCCAATGCGGAAGCCCGCCTGTTTCCTGGGTTGTTTTGAATCTAATGTATCGTTGATACGGACTGTGATAATTTTAGTTAACAGTTTATAGATTACATATATGTTAAAAGGAGGCTTATAGGTCAATAATTCTTTGGGTCTTTTGTGTCGTTTTTTGTGTATTAAAATTATTATTGCATTTTTCCAAGATTTCGGGGTTTTACCGTCGCTTATACATTTGTTAAAAAGATTAGCTAGTTTTACTGCCGCAATCTCTCCTGCATCTTGAATAAGATCTACACTAATGCCATCTTCTCATGGTGCTTTTCCTCTTTTCATGCTTTTTAATGCCCTTTTTACTTCCACACCGTAATGTTTGGGACGTCTCCAATTGTTGTGTCTGTCTCCGTACGTGGTTGATCGTTTGAGCGGTATAAGTCGCGATAGAAGTCTGCTATTACTTTGATCATTTCATTTTTATTGTATGTCACCTTTGGGTTTCTTTACCGCATACATTTGGGTTTTCCTTATTCCGAGCCTCCTCTTTGATGTCTTAAGGCTGGTGCCCGAGAGGAATGCTTCATTTATTTTTCATATATTAAATTTGCTCATGTCTTCTTTCTTCTTGTTTATCGTCTTAGCTCTGCAGATTCCATTTTGTCTCTGATTGATGTTATTTTCATGTCCTTACGTTGTTTCATAAGCATTTTTGTTTTTTACCGAAAGCTTATTGAACTTTTCGTTTTCGTCTTTACCGCCTATTTCAAGTGCAGCTTCGTTTATTATCTCACTGAATTGGTCCTTCATTTGGTCTACGTCAAGATCTTCGAGAGCTGAGTATCTGTCTCGGATGTTAAGACTAAATTCTGTCTAAATTCTTAATGTTAGATAGATTAACGAGTGGCTTCTGTATGAGGTTATTCCGTTCCCTTTTCTGCTATAATTTAACTCGACTTCTGACTAGTCTATGGTCGCTACCTATAT
>NW_028234410.1:23775294-23782794 GCF_977035675.1 Penaeus japonicus
CTAAATAAAACATTGATGTTCAACACCTTAAGGTTTTGAAATAAAAATAAAGAAAATCAATAAGGAGGTGAATATAATCAATATAATATCATATAAAAATATAGTTTTCAATGAAAATTCAACAGTTTGTTCATGAAAATATTGACAGTACATAACTAAAATTTGAATGGAGGGGAAATAACAATAGTAATAAATAAATGCACCTCGATTAATGCAAAATTTTGATAACAGCAATGGATAATTCTATCCCCATAAATATCCACAAATCCTTTCTACCAGGCACACAAATTGTCTTCAAATAAACTCCTGATCCCAAACTGGAATAACATTTCCTGAAGTTATTAAGCTTTTTCCATTTGTAGAACAACACACAACAAACAACATACTACAGATTCCCTTTGCTTTATGGACACAAATTTCAAACCTGTTTGTTCTTCAAAGATTAAAAAGACAAGATGACGCAAGATTCTGGAGGATCAAAAAGAGTGAGAGGCCAGAAAAAGAGGCTTCTGCAATAGTTCGATGAGTCACTTGCCCAGCTATGCTCCTTAATGCTCCTGAGTTTTCAAGGTCTTCTCTCTCCATCAGCTGCTCCTAACCAGCCCATTAGGAGAGCTCTAGGTGCTGCGATTTGAGAACCACAGGAAGAGCAAGGGGAACCCAATAAGGATGACAGCTGCTGCAACCATCATCTTCCACCAGCTGATGCCCCAGTCTGCCCCCTCACATTTGTCTCGCTGGTCCAGGGGGCGAAACCGCAGGTCTGTGAGGGTGGCTGCAGCCTCATCCAGGGACTCCTTGTACGTGCTGGTCTTCTCACGGATCTGGGCCAGGTCTCGCTTCATGTTGTCCAAAAAACGTTTTGCATCCTTTTTGGTGCGTGTGTCCCTTAGGATGCGGTTTATACTGATATAGCCCACATGCATCTCTGAGTCACTCTCGTATTCACTGCAACTGCTGACACTCCTTGTGCCCAACACTGCAGCACGGGTACTGGCCACATTCTCTTGCCTCTGTTTGCTCTCTTCAACAAGCATCTCCGCCAGGACGGAGTTGGGTTTCACCGGGATCTTCAAGGAGTTTAGGGCAAAGAACTCATTCTCTTGGATGATCTTGTTTATTCTCTTCAACTCAGATATCTGGAAAAAGATAAATAATTTTAATCCCAAAGTCATATAAATATATATATATATATATATATATATATATATATATATATATATATATATATATATATATATATATATATATATATATATATATATATATAATATGAGTATTCTCTTCATACTACAAAAAAACAAACCAATTTGATAAATGTTTGTAAATCTTAATTACATTCAGCAGCTAAGACATTAAGTGGCTAAGATCTACAGATACACCAAATGGAACAGAAGGCAGTGCATGGGTAAGCATTATGTTTCAGGATGAATTCCAGTGGATTATTTTTGTCTTCTATTTTACAGTAAAAAAATTATATTCAATCATAGAACAGAACTCAATTCTTTCTTTTTTCTAACCATTTTTGTGAAAAAAGCTCCTGGTTATCAACTTAACATATCAAATGTAATGAAAGTAATCAATCTAAAACACTGATATAACAGAAATGACAGTAAAGTATGGTGGGGGAACATACAGTAATGTATACTATGTCTCTGTCTCTCTCTCTCTCTCTCTCTCTCTCTCTCTCTCTCTCTCTCTCTCTCTCTCTCTCTCTCTCTCTCTCTCTCTCTCTCTCTCTCTCTCTCTCTCTCTCTCTCTCTCTCTCTCTCTCTCTCCCTCTCCCTCTCCCTCTCCCTCTCTCTCTCTCTCTCTCCCTCTCCCTCTCCCTCTCCCTCTCCCTCTCCCTCTCCCTCTCCCTCTCCCTCTCCCTCTCCCTCTCCCTCTCCCTCTCCCTTCTCCCTCTCCCTCTCCCTCTCCCTCTCCCTCTCCCTCTCCCTCTCCCTCTCCCTCTCCCTCTCCCTCTTTCTCTTCCTCTTCCTCTTCCTCTTCCTCTTCCTCTCCCTCTCCCTCTCCCTCTCCCTCTCCTCTCCCTCTCCCTCTCCCTCTCCCTCTCCCTCTCCCTCTCCCTCTCCCTCTTCCTCTTCCTCTTCCTCTTCCTCTTCCTCTCCCTCTCCCTCTCCCTCTCCTTCTCCCTCTCTCTCCATCTTTTTTTTTTGGGGGGGGGGGGCTTATCTAGTGGTGAACCCCACCAACAAACATTTTTTTCTTCAAAACTGCCATCCCATAAAAAAAGAATTCCATAGAATTAAATGTTTACAATATTCAAGAAAATGAGAAAATACTGCATAACTGCACTATGACAGTGCTTTTGTGAATATTTGCTAGAGTTTCCTAATACTTACCTCTCTTTAAAGAAAATCATTTTCCAAAATACATGAGTGATATATTTAGATAGATAGATATAGATATATACATACTTATTTTTTCATGGTCACATTGTGCAAAATCTTTTTCAGTGATAAAACATGATTTTAAATTGGTTAAGAGCATAGCAAGTCACCTATTTCACAAGGAACAAAACCATAATTCAAGTAAGAATATTGTGAATATTGTATGTTCATTATAATAAGTGTCTTCACCCATTCACAACGGGACGTATTTTCGCCTACTCCTGCTAATGCCAGGAAGATAACACTTCTTGCTGGGGTGTTTTCTCGCTACGCAGGGCCGCGCTGATCCTCTCAGAGCGTTTTTCACCCACCCTATTCTTATGATTCTCATAAATGCATCTACAATGTAAAGGCACTTAAAAATATTGACATGTTTAGAGGAGTTACTTTAATCAAAAAACATGTTACAGTAATGCCTTTTTAGTTTTATTTGATTGAACTTTGCCTATATTCTTCACTTCTTTGTGAAAATACCAAAGGAAAGTGGAAGCATCAAAAAACATGTTTTATACTTCTTTTTTTTTTACCAAAATGAAAAGAAGAATATGAATAATCATACACATACATATGAATATGTACATGTACCTCGTGACATGACATGATGTGATTTCACGGGTAATCAACAAATTAGAAGTAGTATTGCATTAGTAATTTTTTACTTTATTTTATTTCTTGGCCAAACACATTTGATTTTACAATAGTTTTTCGACTCAGATCTTTTTATTCAACCAATCAAGAAGTAGATATTACCATGATGTCATCAATATCACGCAGTTTTCTGTGACGTCATTTTTTTAACGTTATATCTCATTTTATGACATTCAAACACATAAACTAAAGTAACAGAGTCCAAGAAATTATGTAAAATGATTATATTTGAGAACAATCTAGCGATCTATTGTTGACGTTTCAGCCCGTCACATTGCCCCGCCCGGGACTTGGCCAGAAAATAAACCACGTCTCAGGGTGTCACCTGGGTCCGGGGATATTTTTCAACCCCGTGATAGCACGTCAACAGGCGTGAATAGGTTAACTGAACCTTGTCTATGATCACAGTCCTAAATATGATCATCCTTATCTACTAATGATATAAATACACTTCAAGCAAAGAAAATACAATCTACATAGCATTCCTTATATGGCCTGGAAAAAAAGCTTGCCACCCACAGTTATCAGGGTAAGAGTTATCATTTGAACATCATAATACTGCAGACCCAAGTACAACAAATATCCTAAAGCATCTGGACTACCATGACGAAGATCCTTTCACCCATTCTCTAAGCAGCCAAGAACTAAGAGCCTATTCTCATTCCAAGGGGGGAATAAATGAGATCAAAATTTTGAGAAAATGTACTTCTAAAAACAGTGTAAGAATAAAGTAAAAAGAAACATTTGGTTTAGAGTGTAAATAATAAAATGTATGTCACAAAAATTAATAGATATACACAAACATATTTCTGCTCTCCTAATTTAAGTCAATTTCCTCATTCCACCAACTTACCGGAATCCTGTACTTCAGAGATATGCTCCTGAGCGTTTCTCCGCTTTGTATGGGTCTGTCGATCAGCTGCTCATATTCAGAAACAAACTTGACCGGGTTGGTGCTGGAAGAGTCCTTATTCCCTTGCCCATCAGACTTCTTGACAATCTTCTTCAGCTCAACGGCCTGTGATGTGAATATCTCCTCCTCGTCCTCTTCACATGAAATGTACCCGTTGCCTGCTCCATTCTCAACGCTGGAAAGACGTCTGTACTTATAATTCCTGGAGGAAGAGAAAGAGAGAAAGCTGTCAGGTTATGAATTTGGGGGAAAATTGCTATGGTTCTGAAAAGGAAGAAAGGGGGTCTGCTAACTCCCAAGGGTGTACTGCAGATCTTCTAGATGGAATGGAATGGGAAAAAAAAAAACAGTTAAATCAAGTGGCTGTCATATTCTCTTTCTTTCTTTCTTTCTTTCTTTCTTTCTTTCTTTCTTTCTTTCTTTCTTTCTTTCTTTCTTTCTTTCTTTCTTTCTTTCTTTCTTTCTTTCTTTCTTTCTTTCTTTCTTCCTTCCTTCCTTTCCTTTTCTTCTTCAGAAAATAATAACAGTTCCACTAACCCGTGCAGAATCATTTTACATTGAGTAACAAGTTAAACCTTAGTTACCTAATTATGAAATAATTATGAATTCAGATGTATAACATTGAGTATAATTGTATTCTGCAATTATATACTCAGAATAAATTACCTTTACCAGAACTTTATTAACCCTTCCGAGGACTAGGCTGGGATCTTTACCTATTGCGGACGGACCTATGCAATTTACATAGGTCTGCCATTTGGTAGGTTTAACCCACTGAGTACGGGTGTCATGACATACAAGTCGGCACCGATTAGGCCTAAAAGACGGGAGCTCACAGTTGAAGCGCGCACACAGTCATAGAGTCTTATGGTTGTAACGGATGGATTTATGGAAAATTAATGTTTGAGCTAGTCTGCGCTACCCGGAGGTTAATGGAACGAGGAAGACTCAAGCTTCACCCTACAACTGTCTTTTCCACCCATCTACAGTTCATTTGTACATTAGAATACTGAAAAATGTTCTCTACTTTTTTGTGTTTCCTCTTGCTGTGAGACTTATACTGGGTACTTGTATGGCTATGACATTGCTTAGATAAATAATTCCTGTAGTTTAGTCTTTTAGTTTCCATAAATGAGGAATATATGCTGTACAATAAGTTTAATATTACTATCGCGAATTCATGGAAGAAGTACAAAGTTTGGCAAAACATTTTCTTATGACAAAGAAAAAGTGAAATATTTACAACCACATACACACTTCTTCACTCCTAGTAACACTTGACAAACTCTTAGCCACAACTTAAATTCTTCATAAATGGTCAGAAACACCTATAACATCAAAGAATTGCCCTGTCCAAAATGGGTTAAAATGCAGTTTCTATCATTTTCTAGACTTATGGTTGATATACAAGTCTCTATGTGATGTATTAGCAAATATACTAATTAGTATTTGGTATGACATATTAGTTACACAACTGAAGGAATAACTAGCTTGTGTTTTGAATAAAAAAATGTACTGCAAAAGTGATCCGACGCCACAAAATATGCCAGTAGCAGTGAGGTTAATTGGAGTGTGGGTCAGTAACTCAATAACCTATAAGGTACCGGGTGAAAAAAACAGGTCTTGTCTTTAGCCTTTACAAATATAATACATAAACACTCCTAATTACATCAACTACTATTAATCATTTCAATATATTCATATAAATTATTATAATTACATTCGAAAATGTAGGGTACAACTTCTAAATATTCATTTCTGAAGTTACAAGTGTCCAGAAAATTTGAATTCATAATTGAGAAGCTATACTAAGTAATTAATTTTTACAGTGTTTACCAATATTTTGTCAAACTAGAATTTCTATACAATTATGCCACACTTTACAGACACTAGTAAACCATGATTACTCTAAATATTCAAGCATATAAATCATCCTTAACTTCTATTACTGAAATAGATTTTACTGTATCAAGAAATTAAACTAGTTTAAATGAAGCCAATGCCAATAATCCTTCATTTTTCATTTCTAAACAAAAAGCAACATACAAATGTGCTTACTTATGCTTAACATCAAATTATGTTATTTTCAATATTTCTCCTCATGCAAATCATAATTTTTTTTTAACAATCTGAATATAATAGGAAAAAGAAAGAATAATTTAATATTAATACAATATGCTATACAAATACATTCCACATATTATATCCTTGGAAACCATAGGCCTACAATATTTAAAAAATTACCTCATTCATTAAAAATTGCAATGTTATTACTGCCTTCAAGCAGAATGTGTTATGTAAACACAAACTGTTTGCTTATTTCAAGATATGTTCATTAAAATAAAAATACTGCTCTAATGAACACTTGTATACATATAAACAGCACACACAAACACCCACACATCTGTGTATCTGAGTGCATGAATATACTGGGTATAAGGGAAAGTAGAGGAAAGGATAAATCTAGAGGCAGATGGGTAAATCTATAGATGGGTT
The DNA here is from genome assembly GCF_977035675.1 of Penaeus japonicus. NCBI lineage: Eukaryota > Metazoa > Arthropoda > Malacostraca > Decapoda > Penaeidae > Penaeus > Penaeus japonicus. The sequence goes on from NW_028234410.1 coordinate 23,781,745, forward strand.
ACTCAATAAATGAATGATTGAATACACAGTTTCCTCTACCTTTTCAGCTTCATTGTATGGGAAAGAGTAAGCATGAAAAGCATGTCAGCTCCACAGATCCTTATGCAGTGTTATAGTGATTTGTGACTATGAAACTCAAAAAAAGTAAGATACACAAATTACACTTGTTTTCCCTAATTATATATAAGATGCACACCTGTTTTACCAGGATATTATTCTTAAAAAAAAAAAAAAAAAATCATTATTACAATTTTTTTAACCTTATTAAATGATTTTGGTGTATCTAAACTTGCACATAGAGTAAATTCCTAGTATCTAAATGGAGTTAGTTCCTACAAACAACTCTAAATAGTGATCAATGATACAACAACAGCACCAGCACCAGATATTGTTTTGGCAGTAGCATTCTCAAAGAAAAAGCAAAATCAGGTAAACTGTATCTAGCCTTCTCTTAACCCATTGCGGACGGGGGATAGATTTGCTTTCCCAGTCTCCAGGATGGGTTTTATTTCAGAGTGAGGCAGCTTGAAGCATCATAATTTTAATCTTCCCACTCTCTTTCAGTCACTCATTATAAAACTAGAGCCCTTTTTGTGTTTTATTTTTTGTGTGTTTTATTGTGTTTAGAGACTTATATATGCTATATGACTGGCTCTATCAAGGCTACAGTTGACTAAAATTGTAGTACATGATCCATATCAGCTCATTATTTTCTTTATACTAAGTATGATAGAATTGCTGTCTTATGGGTGGGCAAAAAGTAACTTTATTTTTTCGTATTTTTGTGCTATCATGAACGAATACAAAACATATAACCACCTACAGTGAAGATGACATGAAGAGGTGGGGAGAAGAAGGAAACCTGTTCTTATGACTGTAAGTGCCACAGTAAAAGGCATCCCAATTGGCACAGGAGCACATTTTAGACACTAGGTATGGTTTGAGTCAACTTCTTTGTCTCTTTCTGCCTGTACATCCTTCATCGGCGGTACTTTAGAGCAAGAGGTCTGGTGCTAGAAGAAAGTGGTCCCATCTAGGTTTTGGAAGTTA
>NW_028234410.1:23805294-23827794 GCF_977035675.1 Penaeus japonicus
CCCCTTTAACCCATTCACAACGGGGCGATTCCAGCTTTAAATGGTCAGAATGCCATGATATTCGAACATATAAGCCTAACGCCTCGGGATTCTCGGGCGCACTAGCCGCGAGTGAGTGCTGTGGACCCGCTCACCTGGCGTGCCAGTCTTGTCCAAATATCTCGTTGCCACTGAACGTGATAGCAAGTCAAACAGCGCGAATGAGTTAATGGGAATTAATATCTTATACAAGAATGGTGACCTTTAAAAGATACATACAGCAATAAAGCTACAGCACTTACTGACTGTTCTGATACAGTCAATATATTCCAGTAATGCACTTTTTCTATCATACATCTAGTTTTCAGTCTTTAACGTTACTTTTGCACTCCCAAGGTTTTTTTCCCTCAAATATAAGAACTTTTCTGAATAAATGTTTTTTTACGAAAGCTATTAACGAACTGATGGTTAGAGTGAATGTACATATGCACTGTCTACTGTGGTTTCATTTTTTTTTTTTACACAAAGATGGCTCCACTAGAGATTAGTCACCAAAGATTTAATTAGTATGCCTACCTAACTTCACCTGTTTGTCCCATTTCTTCAAATTTTTGAGAAAAGTCTTCACCTTTACTACTTTTATTATTGTTTTAAACATTATAACAATGATGAGATGATAGTAGTAATAACTAGCAATAATAACGATAGTAACAATAACAGTTAATTGAAACAAAGGTTTTTCCCCTAAAAATTCAAGGACTAGAATAAACAGGTAGGCCAAGAAACTGACTGCTTGGTGACATTTATGTGTAGAAAAATATCTTAAAAACATGGTGAAGTGTGCATGTGCCTTAAAATTCTAAGATATTCACCTTCTCTCATTCAAACAAAGTTATTCTTTGCATACATAAAATACTTGTTAAATGTAAAAGAAGGGAAAAAACTAGATATAATAAAACATTTTTCTGAAATAAATGTATCCCTTATCAATCCTGTGTAAAATTGTATCCACAAAATTGAAGATCACTAATAAATGTTGAATATCCAGTCACTAACCTTTGTAATGCAAATTTACAAACATAAGAAAAGTATTCACAGTTTGCTCCCCCCTAAAAAAGAAAGAAAAAATGCTTAATAAAATACTATTACTAATAAACATTACAAAAAAAAAAACAGTCCACTTGATCATGTGAAAAAATAAAACATTCTCAAGAAACCTCAAATGCAAAATTTTGGACCCTAATCTACAGAATATATAAATCATTTCATTCTTAAACTGATTATGTAACACCATAGGAGATCAGGGAACAAATTCTTCTATTTTACAGTTTTCGGCATATCTTTTTGAACCTCCGTCTTTGGTATGAATGAAGATCATTTCACCACCACTGCTACTGCCTGAGCCCTGAAGGGAAATATACTATGACCTTCTTCAGGTGTCAACTATACATTGCCTCCTTCACTATGATGGCAGTATAGTATTTACGAGCTGAGTAGTCGTCTGAAAAAATGGTTGAATGGGTTTAGCATAGGTTTCAATATGAGGTCTGTACATGATTAATATGTGCATTTTTTAAGCTTTGTTTATCACAATTCATGATATTATTTCAGTAAGATGTTTGTATTTAAAATTTGAATCATATGAATTAAAATAAAACATTTTTACATAAAATTTTAATAAATGCAGATATTCCTATAATCTTTGGTAGACCTGACATAACAATATGTACACATTTGCATGTATGGAATTGCCTTTGATAAAAATCAAAGGAAAAGACAAGCACAATTCACCAAGACAGAAAATGCAATAAAATAAAAAGAATGATAAAGAATTTCACAATACAAAATGTGTATATTTGATTTATGATATTGAAATAGTTAACATACATCATGCCTAGTGAAATGACTCCTTTCCACATACCTCTTTCAACAGAAAAGGAAAATAAAAATGAATAAATGAAAAACCTAAACCCCCAAAATGATGATCTTGTACATCTAACAATACATACTCCCTGTCTCCCTCTCGGTTTCGCCGCTCAGCAACAGTAAGGTTAAGCACTCCTCCCAACGCAGCATCCGTCAACCACATTACCACAGTGGATATCAAGGCAACTAGGGAAAAAGAGCAACGAGACATACCATATTTACCATATGACAAATTTTTAAAGCAAAACAAAACATAAAAAAGCTAGATTAAACACGTAACATTTTCCATACATGAATTAATAATACATTATAAAATTAACACATATATTGAGAAAAAATTGCACGTTTTCTGTGATACATGTCACAAACAATGAAAAAATATAGATAAAAAAATACATCTTTTTCCCACAGAAATTTTTGAGTGAATAAATAATAAATTTATATTTGATAATTCACATTTACAAGCCCCATTATGTTATACAGGACAATCTTTGTATTTCATCTTTCTTGCTATAAATCTTACTTTCATACTATTTTAATGGGCAAAATACATAAATAACACATGTTACATACACATAAAAAACAAAGCTACCCAAAGAAGGAAAAGGAGAGAAAGATTTTTAAATATGAATATATGCATGATGTTATCCTGAACATTTCACTTAATCTCCACATCGCTTTTCCAACTTATTCTTCAAGCCTCCAAGAAACACCAAGTCATTATTCACTCCTATATATGTTTGCCAATACCAAAACAAAACATTGATGGTAAACAAGTGCCTAAACAGCAACATAAAAAAAAAAAAAAAAAAAAAAAAAAAAAAATCAAACCACAGAGCAGACAAAATCCCACGCATCCATTAGTCAACAGCAAGGCAGGACCCACTCTAATCACCGACCCTTAATACAGCACCCCCCATTCCACACCCTACACTCCTTCAGATCTCATAGCTTCACCTTTTCTTCTACCATCTCTGGATTCTCCTCTCCCTTTTTCTCATAAGCTGTCCTCTGAGTTGGCGACATCATCAGGTAGCCTCCCTTTTCACTGTCCACCACGTAGATGACAACTGTTGCCGCGATGGCAACTTTACACAGAGATGGAGAGAACATTTATACTGTGCACATAATTGCAATGAAAAAAATGTGTCGGATGCATATGGAGGAGGTATTACTAAACGCTATGATCTTTTTTCATATCCTGTAATAATATGAAGATTCCTTGTCTTTCACTTTTCTCATTAGTAATATATTTCAAAATAGTAGAAAACGTGTACAGGATTCAGATAGAAGTTTGCCTCTTTACATGTGATTAAGCACTAGGAATGGTGCAAATATAAAATAAATTTGTGGACATTACCCTTTAGGTATAAAAAAATTAGGCATATTCTGGCCTTGGGTCCTGAAGTCTATTTGTGGACACCTGCTCAACTGACCCAGGGCCAAATTCACCTTATCCACTCCCCATAAGCATGTGTGATCCTCCTACCAGCCTGTTGCTCCAACCCTATCTATGCTAGCCTCTCCATGATGTATGAGAACTCCTCACACACCATCATGTTATCATCTCTTATAAACCATTCAAATACCATCAAGCACTTACCACAAAGCCATACCATGTAGAACATTTCTAGGACAAGGTATCCTTTCAAGTCAACAATCAGTCCAGCCAACATGCTGATCAAGGCAAGGCCAAGGTTCTGAATACTCTGCATCCTGGAGAAAGAGACGAAGGGAGGGATGAAGAATAGAGATGTTAAAGAAACAAGCAAAATTCATACATTCCATCTTCACTAGCTATATAGATAAAAATACATATGACAGTGAGAGTGAGTGAGTGAGAGCAAGTGTGTGTGCAACAGTTTGAGTTTTGTAAATAAAAAATTGATGAAGACCAAAGATAAAAACTGTACTCACATGCCATACGCACTCCCAAGCTGGTGTTCTGGGATGATGAGAGATACCATTGGCCAAAGTGCACTGGCCAGGAGAGAGTATGATAAGCCTAATACACTCTGTGGGGAAGAAAGTTTTGTAAATTAGAGTTCAAAAGAAGAGGAAAAAAAAAACAAAAAACAAAACAAAAAGGACTTTACTTCAACCTCATTCTTACCATGGCAATAAAGGGATTGAGGAAGGTAAAGGTGAGGAGGGCATGGCAGCCAAGTGACACAAGCACTGCAATAAACACCCACAGGATGTTGCGCCCTAATCTGTCCACTACATATCCCAGGATAGGAGACGCGAAGGCTGAAATGATGTAGACAATGCTGCTGACGCCATTGGCATTCGTCTCATCAAAATCAAACTTGCGCATGAAGAAGACCCTGTGGGAAAAGTGGGGTATTTCAAAATATTTCATGGTTAATGAGGGTTATCTTTTAAATAAAAACAATGATAATCATAATAATTATGATGTTTCTGATGATGATGATGATGATGCACCTGATGATGATAATGATATGATGATGCATCTGATGATGATAATGATGTGATGATCCATCTGATGATGATAATGATGTGATGATCCATCTGATGATGATAATGATGTGATGATGCACCTGATGATGATAATGATGTGATGATGCACCTGATGATGATAATGATGTGATGATCCATCTGATGATGATAATGATGTGATGATCCATCTGATGATGATAATGGTGTGATGATCCATCTGATGATGATAATGATGTGATGATCCATCTGATGATGATAATGATGTGATGATCCATCTGATGATGATAATGATGTGATGATCCATCTGATGATGATAATGATGTGATGATCCATCTGATGATGATAATGATGTGATGATCCATCTGATGATGATAATGATGTGATGATCCATCTGATGATGATAATGATGTGATGATCCATCTGATGATGATAATGATGTGATGATCCATCTGATGATGATAATGATGTGATGATCCATCTGATGATGATAATGATGTGATGATCCATCTGATGATGATAATGATGTGATGATCCATCTGATGATGATAATGATGTGATGATGCATCTGATGATGATAATGATGTGATGATGCATCTGATGATGATAATGATGTGATGATGCATCTGATGATGATGATGTGATGATGCATCTGATGATGATGATGTGATGATGCATCTGATGATGATGATGTGATGATGCACCTGATGATGATAATGATGTGATGATGCACACCTGATGATGATAATGATGTGATGATGCACCTGATGATGATAATGATGTGATGATGCATCAGATGATGATAATGATGTGATGATGCACCTGATGATGATGATGATGGGATGATGCATCTGATGATGATGATGTGAAGATGCATCTGATGATGTGATGATGCATCTGATGATGATGTGATGATGCATCTGATGATGATGATGATGATGATGGTGATAGTAATAACTACCAGCTACATAAAAAAGGGGAAAAAAACAAATCAAACCCAAACAATAACAATATGACATTCACAATGCTGCAACATCAGAGAATCACCAGGGATACTCACTTGGCCAGCCCAATGAAAGGGAAGATGGCTACATAGTATGACACACAGATCACGCACAGGAGCCAGAAGGAGAGCGGGAAAGTGAGGATGTCCCTGAGCTGCACCTTCTCCCCAGACTCGGCCAAGTTGAGATGCAGCACCTTAGAGCGCCTCTTGTCAAGCAGGCCCAAGATCCCAGCGCACGCCAGAGAGAAGATGCAGGTTGCTCCAGCTATATGGGTGGAGGAAAAAAAGACAAACAAAATTAGTAATAGGGTTGATTTTTTTTGTGTCCAAGGCTATTTCTCGTTGTATGGATGAGTCGAGTTTGAATGCCTTGATAAAGAGGAGAATGAAATGAAATGAAAAAAGAGGGCGATAAGGGTCTAAATCTAAAATAGATTATATACATTGCCAACAACAAAAAAATTATCATGAGGGAGAATGTAAATAATAAAAATAAATGCTTTTCCAAAATATAAATATTTCATCCTTTATATCAGAATTTACCTTACCCTGTGAATTAGCTTTTTATGTAAAAAGAAAAAGGAAAAAGAGCTAATCTAGATATCTTTTAATTCTTCATAGCACAAAAGGTACAAGAATAATCAAAAGAATTATACTATGTTAAGCTTTTAAATAATCAGCTAATTAAAGAAATCAAATTCCTATTTACCAAAATCCAATCAAGCAATTACATTAAAATGAATATTTCACTAACCAATCAAGAGTGAAATTCCAAGCGTCTTGTACCCATCGGCAAAAGTATCAACCCAAGCATAGACAGGGCCCATGCTAAGGAAATTAACTGTGGAGCCAACACGAGCCATGCTCAGCTGCAGTCCAAACACAGTGTTTAGTTCTTTGCCTTTGAACCAGCTTACAGTGTAGGTGTTCTGGGCAACAGCAAGGGACTCACCACCAACTCTATAATAGATACACAATGCCACTTTTCAGAATCCTTGGCAAGTGAATTGCAACACACTTTATCTTGTGACAAGTACCACCTTCAGTATCTATGACAAATGACCAATGCCACCTACAGGCCTCTCTTACAATCAAATATAAGCCAGCTTTTAGAATTGTTGGAATATAAATCCTTCATTACTGAGTAAGCCAGTCTCAAAGGCAATGAAAAGCCATGCAACTAGTATATACTTGTTTTAGTTTTCAACCAATTATTTGGCAATCATCTAATAAAAAAATAGTTGTAAAAAAATAAAAAGCTAAAGTTATATGCATTATTAAAAGAGTGTTGTGAGTACATCATATTTAATCTTGGCAAATGAACAAATAAAGTGAAATAAAAGAGGGAGAGGGAGAGGGAGAGGGAGAGAGAGAGGGACAGGGAGAGAGGGGGAGGGGGAGAGGGAGGGAGAGAGAGATGAGAGAGAAAGAGAAAGATGAGAGAGAAAGAGAAAGATGAGAGAGAAAGGGAAAGATGAGAGAGAAAGGGAAAGATGAGAGAGAAAGGGAAAGATGAGAGAGAAAGGGAAAGATGAGAGAGAAAGGGAAAGATGAGAGAGAAAGGGAAAGATGAGAGAGAAAGGGAAAGATGAGAGAGAAAGGGAAAGATGAGAGAGAAAGGGAAAGATGAGAGAGAAAGGGAAAGATGAGAGAGAAAGGGAAAGATGAGAGAGAAAGGGAAAGATGAGAGAGAAAGGGAAAGATGAGAGAGAAAGGGAAAGATGAGAGAGAAAGGGAAAGATGAGAGAGAAAGAGAAAGATGAGAGAGAAAGGGAAAGATGAGAGAGAAAGAGAAAGATGAGAGAGAAAGAGAAAGATGAGAGAGAAAGAGAAAGATGAGAGAGAAAGAGAAAGACGAGAGAGATATTACACAACTTACCCAAATACAAAACGTCCTGTTTGCATCAACCAGAACTGATCTGTAACTGCACCAGCTGCATATATAAACTGGCCCACTGTAACTAATGAGGAAAATATAATGGTACCCCAACGGATACCAAATACTCTGCAGATTGAAGAAAAAACAACAAGATTATTTTATATGATTTGCGTTACACACTCTTTGCAATCTGAAAAGTGAAAATCATGATACTAAATATAGGCCTATACTTTTTTTGAAACAGAATAGCCACCAAATTTTTAAAAGTATAAGTATATATAAAGCATTCACTCTCACTCACTCACTCACACACACACACACACACACACACACACACACACACACACACACACACACACACTCACACACTCACACACACACACACTCACACACTCACACACTCACACACACGCACGCTCAAGCTAACACTCACACGCTCACAATCTCATACCCAAACATGCACACTCACCTGTCAATCAAGAAGCCCCCAATAAAGCAAAGGACCACATTAGGCCATGAGTACAGGGAGTAGAGGCTGGCAAATTGGACAGTGTTGACTCCCATGTCATCCTTAATCTGGTCCTGCAGCGAGCCAGGGGTGTCATAGCAGAAATAGGAACCTGGCACAAGCAGTGAGACAAGATGTCAACATAGGAAGGTAAAAACAACTCATATTCACAAGTAAAATAAATGATAAAGAACACAGCTATACTACCATGTACTATTTAGTTTACTGAGATTATAATTTCACAACATAATGAAACTCTGAATATGACAAGGCAAAAACTTTTCTAAGCTAAGTGAAAGTGGTAGCTATCATGATGCAATATCTACAAAAAGGTTTTCTTTCATTCTACACTTTAATAAAATCTTCAAACTGTATTAATATAACATCAGTATATAATAGCCAGGAAAACATTTAACATTTCTGTTAAAAATGGAAACTTATGCTGTTGTTATCATATGTTTGCAGAGAGGGCTGTGGAAAATGCCTCTTTTGTCCCCAGGTATGTGTGTGTGTGTGTGTGTGTGTGTGTGTGTGTGTGTGTGTGTGTGTGTGTGTGTGTGTGTGTGTGTGTGTGTGTGTGTGTGTGTGTGTGTGTGTGTGTGTGTGTGTGTGTGTGTGTGTGTGTGTGTGTGTGTGTGCGTGCATGCTTGTGCATGCTTGTGCATGCTTGTGCGTGCTTGTGTGTGTTCATGAGTGTTTATGTATTCATGTGTGTACAGGTTAATGTCATCATTAAAAAGAAAAAAAATCTAGATAATATTATCTAATCAATTCACCTCTCTACCAGTACTTAGGCTTAAGAGGGTGTGTAGACAAAGTATCAGAAACTCTATCTCTATTTGACACACTTATGTTCTTACTCTTTTGAAGCAATCTCTTACATTGGTTATCATTCACAGATAGTGATTTCACCTCGTTTCAACAAACAAATTAATAAACCAAAAGGAATTACATATAAGGAAAATTAATCCTTGTCAAAACTAAGTTCTTCCATTATAACTGTATACCATGAAAACCACTTATTCTTAGGTACTTCTTAAACATCACAACTTTAATCAATACATACCAAAACCCAGGAAGCACATGAAGAACAAGGCACTAAACCTATAGACTCCTTTCCGAGGATCGCAACATGCTGACGCTCCACATCCTGTCAGCTCCACCTCTTCACACTGAAAATATTCTTGGGTGAGTAAGCTTTTCATTTAGTCACAGATTTTTCATATATTCTATTCACTATTTTTGTGTACCCTTTCAAAGCTTTAAAATGCATATGATTATAAACATATTGTATCATTATTTCTACAATCTAAAAAAATCTGTATTGCATTTCAGAGCATCTTATTTTCTTTAACATTGGGAAACTTCATTACAGTAGATTTCCTTATCTAAACAAATTTCATGAATATAAATAAAAGATGTTTAATAGATATAAAATCAGAGCTATCTCAAGGTTAAACAATTATCATTTTAGTGATTTCATCTCTTTTTATGGTTTTTAATATACAATGGGAATGGGGAGGCAAATCATACATGTGCTTGATTTGAGTCTATTCCAAAAATAATCATGAAACAAACTGCCGCATGATTTAGCAGGGTAGATCATGGACTGGCTTTTTACATGATAATAAATCTCTAAATACAGTGTCAGCACAAATGCTGTGTTGTGAGCAATACCTAACCTTACAAAAAATAACTTTCTATTGTATTTAGTAATGCAGAGAAACACTCAAACTATTTGGTATAATACACCAAAACACATTAATGAGACCATCCTTACTAATACCTGTTATATAAGGTTAGTTTCGATAGGTTATAAATATATTGAACATCCCTCTATTGTTTTTGACAAAAACATGTGTATCAGCCAAAAACAAAACTGTGTCAGTCATATTACTCTAGCATTTACCAGTTTTGATTGAAGATCAAAAAAGCTGATTGAGTATTTTTTCTGTATCATATAAGCAAATCAGAATTAACTGTTTATCATGTAGGTTATAGTTGACCTTCTAAAAATACATCTGAATTTCAGCCGGAAGATTTATTAATAGAAAAAAAATTATCCCATATGACAATGTACTAGGCAACCCAGAGTCCAATATGATAAATTTGTAAGTAAGTGTAATCCACATACTCATGTGAACTGACCACACCTAGTCTCCCCAAAGACACATAGATAACATCACCAAACTTAATTGTGTAATTATCATTAAACAACTAAATTTTCCAAACAAGGCTGTTTACTCAATTATCATACAAAAAAACTAAATGGCAGCCATGGCATTATCTCAAGTGACTTTATAAACTTGACAAAATCAATCAATCACATATAAAAGTATTAATTTCTGTCTTTAGCTCTTTAGATCATCAAATTAACATCTTTGGAGCTACACTTCTCTACTCTTTCAAATATTAATGTCTATACTCAGAATAACTTTAAAGCTTCTGTCAAACCACCTCTAACCAAAATTTAAGAAATCCTTTTGGGGATGAAAACATGGGCATACTCTCAGTGTGCTAAATAAGGAATTAAATTATAAAACGGATCACCTGATATATACATGACTTGGTTCAAATCCCGTGGCAACCTTCCCATTTCTGGCCTGAACAATAAAACCCAACACCACATGAAGCCAAAGTCTCTGACATGAACCCCTCCCCCTCCACTGTACTCACCTCGCCTCCTCCTCCTCCAACATGCTCCTCAATGACATCATTATCCTCAACTATATCCGGCGGAGGAGGCATACTATCCCCGTGCAGAGAATCCTCGTCGCGAGAAGACGTAAATTCCACCATTTCGCAGCGAGATGTGGAAGGTCTGAGGCTCCCACCGCTGATAGTAAGTCACGTGAGAAGAGGGTGGCGTTTTCACACAAGAGCGGCTGGGAGTGGGTCGTCACTGAAGGAAATCAGCTGTTTCATATCAACAAAGCATGGCGAGACTAGTGCGCGCGCTCTCAGGTTCTTTATCCTCACTTATGTGGCCCCGATTGTTGTCAGAGATTGCCCAGGTTATTGATGTTACATATAAAAATATTTCCTTCATAAACTAAGAGGAAAAGAAGTATCAGTGATCAATTATATAAATTGAATATCAAGGTTTATCGCTTAAATTTGTCTTGGCAAACAAATGTGCGTTCGCACATCACTGTAATTCGCATTGACAGTCACTGCTCACTCTATAACACTCATAATGAGTTGAATAGTTCAATTTAGAGCTTTAGAATCTCCTACAGCTCATCAATTAAGGTGGGAACATAAAACATAAATCTATTTAAATTATTTTTGTCCATTTTCTTTTCTTTTTCGTGTTTTCTGTTTTCCAAGTGTTGATTTATAAATTGTTGTTATGTTTGCTTTCAAGGTAATGCAGATAAGAAGGACAAGTGGAGATAAAGCTGACGATAGAGTTCTGTGTCTTATCTGATAACATCCTGGCACCAGATAAGTTGTTGATAATACAGCAGCAATATGCTGTATGAGGTTTATAACAATGATAATGACAATGGTGTCAATATTATTCCTAATAATCATGCACATAGCGTAGATGCAAGGTAATAACTAAGAATAAAATGATATTTTAATTATAATATTGATTTTAATTGTGATGTAAATAACAGTTGTATTTTCAATAAAAAATATGACAATGATAATCATAGTAGTAGTAGTAGTAATGTTACTGATAATAACTAATACTAATAATGGTAATGACAGTGATAAAAATATTAATGATAATAATAATGATGATAATATCAATGTTAATGATAATGGTGAGGATGAAGATGATAGTAATAATAATGATAATATAACAAGCATGATGATAAAGATAATAGTAATAGATGTAATAATAATGATTATAATACTGATAAGAATGGTGATAGGATTAAAGATAGCTGTCATAATGATAATGACAATCCTCATTATGATAACAATAATAATGATAAATGATAATAATGACAACAGTAATGATAATGGCAATGATTATACTATGATGAAAATAATGCTGAGGATGATGAAAATAATGGTAACCATGATAATAATTGTTAAAATGATAATGCTATCGATAGTAATGATAACATTAATGATAATAACAATATACATCGTTATAATTGCAATAATAGTAAACATTATAATAATAATTATAACGATGATAATGACAGTAATGATTGATGTCGTGCTGTCCACGTCGGATGGTGAAGAATGTGTCGGAAATTATAATAATATTGATAAATATATTAATGATAATGCACGGACATATATTCGCCTTACATACATCTGCAATTTGACGGTTTTGATATTTAATAATTTTTAAAATACTAATTACATAAGGAAATATGTAATCAGAATGTTTTTGATGTTATCGTGACACTGACCTTCGAATGACAAGATAACTAGTATGAATAAAGAAACACGTACTGTCAATACGTGTTTAAAATTAGGAGAGAGGGCTCTTTTTGGCAGATACAGCAGTTTATAGAGAAAAAAAAATGTTCACCAACAATTCTAATGGGATAATTGACTTTGTTTATATCAATATCGCGTGTTTTGTTCATAACCTCTCACTGTGATATTGTTCCTCTTTCCTTGAAAATTACAATTTCTTCATTGTCTAACTTCGCTGTTGCTGAGATACAAGTTTAAAGCATATTCGTCCCCTCTAGCGTTACGTTACAACTTATATTCTCTTCAATCACTTAAGCGGTTGTTCGTTGAACGCGTTCCAGTTTATGTATGCATTTCAACAAGTGTGGGATTTATATCACTAGAGTAGACTCTATATGATTGGCGTGATGGTTTTCGTTCCGAAATATGCGTATATATGCCAGCCCTCTTCATGTTTGTTTTTGTAAACTTATTTATTTACCCAGGTTCCCCTTAATAGTTATTCCAATGCCCTTTTCTCTCCTCAACGTATGAAATTTTGTTTCTCAGGTGTAGGGGATTGGATTTTACTGTTAAGGTACAAGCTTCATGGCATTTGTTGGTATCTGCAATTTCTATTTATTAGTTATTAGTGATCCTTTTTTGCATCGTCAAGATTGATCCTTGTGGTACTCTAAGTAGAGTGTTTTGCTCTAATTACTGCCCCCATTTGCCCTTCATATAGAAAGTCATTCAACCATTTGTGAAGCTTTCCATTAACTTCACTTGTGCTCTATATGTAATTTTAGTCTTATGTGCGACACCTTGTCAGATGCATTTTTGAAAGTATACAGTCTATTCAGCCGTCTCAGGTACAGTATCTCCGCAACGCCTTAATGGGAATGAAGGAGATTTAGGACGCATGGCCTATTCTGCCTGTATCCACATTTTGTTTTTCAAATAGACCCATCGTTTTCTTATTAGCTTCTCAATCAGTTAGTATACTAATTTGATTAATTATTATGCTCCCAGATTCATAAGGTTTTGTCTATGACCTCTTTTGTATAGGGGTGTGTTATTCGCATAAATTCAATTTACCCAAGGAAATATATTCCGATTTACGAAAGGGAAATTAAAAATACCATACAAACATAATAAGGAGTCAAGCAAAACCCCGTCAGCTCGCGCTACAGCCATTGATTTTTACATTGGGGATGGTAAACATATTTTTACATAAATGTTTTATTTTATTTTATGCACATTCATTTGTTTATACACATGAAACGTTTAGTACACATTCAGATAAAAAGTATTACATCTGTATACATAATAAATAACAAGCAAAAGAAACCGACAAGTCTAGATGATGAAATTAACTTCGTCCAAACTTCATTATTTTGTAAAATTGATCTGAATTTGTCTCTTGATAAATTGCAATCAAGGATAAGGATAAGCCAGATTTGCGGAGCAGATGCTACGCCGGGCTTGTATGCACTGAGGTGAGCCCGCCTGGATAAGGATAAACCAGATTTGCGGAGCAGATGCTATGCCGGGCTTGTATGCACTGAGGCGAGCCCGCCTGTGTCGGCGTGTGCTAACTCGTGAGAGAATGTGCCAACGAGTGTTGACTCGATCTGAGCTTGGTCCTTACCCAACGCAGTGCCCAGCTACGTCAGTAACCGCCAGGTGACAGTGGAAGCTCACGAGCTTGGGCGAGGCTCAAATTGCAATCCTTTTCCCACTTTCACGAAAATCTGGATACGTTTTAGGCAGCCCATATATAAATAAATAACAATGGAAATGTATTTCGACAACGGCTTGCGTCAAAACATCAACCAACCTTGATGTTAACTGAAGATTAAACTACTATGTCACTCTTTATGTAAACATTTATTAATACATGCAGTGATGAACTGAGCGAAGACAAAGAAGCGACGATGAAACATTGATAAATGATGGAGTGAAGTGTTTGATAAACTTGTGAGTAATAAGCACGAAATAATAATAAAGATTAAATAAGATAGATAGGTATAATTTGAGTTAATGCAAGGACAACGTACGTAACAGGAAATTTCAATAACATAACGTCCTTTTAACTACTACAAAAATGGAGCTCTAACGTCTATGGCTTTCAAAATAAATGGTAAATGCAGCAAGTGTGTTAAAAGCCTTTAGTAAACAAAAAAGTAGATTCAATTGATAAAATATACATCCACAAATAAACATATAACACAATAGAGCTGAAACACTTCCAGGTCAATGAATCTGACATAATATAAAATATTAATCACAACAAGTACAACAATTCAACCACTCAAATCACAAGCTCGTCAGGCTTTTGCAGTCTTGATTATCATATAACCTTTACAAATGAATCGCCATCATTTCAGACTTTTCTGGATCTTTATAACCTGAAATATTTTATCCATTCATATAATTTCGTATTTATTTCTTCGCATTTACCTTATCACTCTTTACTGCCATTGATTAACTGAATCACTGGTTATTGAATAAGTGATACCAACACGTCATCTTATGCCTTGTATTTTCTCTTCCTCTCTAACCCTAACTCTATTTCTCCTTTGTTTCTCCCTCTATCCCTACCCACACTCTCCTTTAACTGCACCTCTTCCTTTCCTCATCTTTTCATCCTCTCGTCTCTCTTTTTCCTCCCTTTACCTCTCTCTCACTCCCATCTTCATTATCACCTCTACATCCCCCCTCTCATTCCCTTATTCTATTCCTCTCTCTCCCTGTCTCTCCCTTCTTCAGTTATAGAGCGAGTGCTTGGTGGTCTTCTTCTCCTCTTTGGGCTTCTCGGAGGTGAGCTGCGCCAAGACGTCCTTCGTGTCTCTGTGTCCGGGCATGTCGATCTTCTTCTTCGGCTCCTTCAGGAAACTCGGCTCATCTCCCAACTTAGGGCAGTCGTCGCCCATGTTGGGGTCCTGCGCCACCTGGAGGAGTAAGGGAAGGGAATGGTGCTTGATATAATATGTTATTTATATTAGTTGCGATATTGATTTGATGACTCTTGTTGCCAGGGGGAGGAGGAAATTGAGTGATGTGTATTGTGATGATAAGGAAATGGTCGTAATAATTTTGGCAATAACACACACACACACTCACACTTGCTGCCACCACCACCATTAACCCTACCACTAAATATTTTCCTAGTTGATATTTTGCTATCGCAATACTGCCGCGATACTTGGCAATACTTATGTGGCTCTCAGTGACCGCTTCTTCTACTACTATTACTGCTGTTGCCGTTATGGCTCTGTTACTATTAATAATGTTATTCAACACCTGGATGAATAAGAAACAGATAATTAAATACAAGTACAATGATATATATAACGATCGTTTATTATAACAATAATGATCTCAATAATAATCCGTCGCAGGAAGAGGAAAGGCGTTGGATATAAAGGAAAATATATATCATAATATGCATATAATATAAACAACAAATACTAATGATAACATAGAGATAGTATATAATAATTACGAATATATTAAAAATTTAGGAAGCTTACAATGGACAAGAAACGGATATTAGAGACCAGAGACAAAGAGGGCGAGCAAGAGAGAAAAGAGAAGACTATAGATTCGAGACGAAATCACAAAAGGATTCGTAAGACTAGTAAGAAAACAGTAGTTCAGCCACTCAAAATATGGGATCACGTCGTCCTTTCTAACTCGTTTAAGATTTAACCATTTTTAGAGCTTTTATAATATTTCCCATTCACTTTCATAATTCTTCATTTATCTTGTAATTTCACACAATCACACACACTCACAAATGATAAAAACGACAGCAACAAAAATTGTAAATCCAAACTATCACTCGTGCACTAACGAAAAGCGTCTTGTAACAGTCACAGTCACAAACAACATATAAAATAACAACAACGAAAATCGCCTTCTAAATTCACACAACCACTCACGCACACACAAACAAAAACAACCAAAACTACCCTGTAAATTCACGTAACCACTCAGGCACGAATGAACAACAACAAACGCCTCGTAAATTCACACAATCACTCACGAACGACAAAAACAGCCAAATGCGCAAAGAACAGAGCGACCTCTGGTTCCGCGCCGTCCACTTCCCTCACCAATTTAGCCAGGGCGTAGATACACCTCGTCACTCGAGGGACGTTACGTAAGTGAAGCAGATCCTCCGGGTGGAAGAGCTTCTCCTTGGGCACGCCGTACGCCTCCGCCTGTTCGAGAAAGTTCTTGATGTTCTTTTGCTTGCTCCGAGCGCCTTCCCACGTGATGGTCTCCTCGGGAATGCAACCCGGCTTTATCCGGTTCATAAGCCTGTAGAGACACGCAAGTTATGTAATATATGCACGCACACGCGCGCGCGCACACACACATATATGTATATATATACATATACACATATATGTATATGTATTATGTATGTACATATATATATATACATATGTATATACATATATATGCACATACACACATATATATGTATATATATACTTATATATATGTATACATATATACACATATATGATAATATAAATACTACTACCACTATTAACTGTAATAAAATTAGTAATCATAATAATAATGATAACAACAACAACAACAATGATGATAGTAGTAGTAGTATATTAATAATAACCAGTACTTTTATCTATATTGATAGTGATACCGATAATAATCATCATTATCAATTATCATTGATAATAGTGATAGTAGTAGGAAATATAGATATAGTTACAATAACAACGGAAAAACTATTACTACTAACAGTATATAAAAAAAAACATAACAAGATTGCCCTTCAGTGCAATCATACAGGAATTGCACAAATTTCCTGCGTGCAATTCACTATCCCGCGAAGCAGCTGCTGTGCTTCCGCGCTATTTATATATCCGGGATGGGTTGGCGGCTTCGAAAAAACGGTTGCCATGTTGCCAAAATTGCACGTGTTTGCAGAAGAAAAAGATGAGAGAGAAAAAAAGAAAAAGGTAAAAAGACAGACATGAATTTAAAAAAAGACATGATAATTAAGATAAGGAATAAATATAATAAACAAAATAATTTAAATAATATGTAAGGAATAAGAAAGCAAGAAGAAGAAAAAGACGAAAACGGGAAAAGAAATTGATTCCGATAGTGCCTTTCAACAGCTGACATTGCATATGCATTATGCATATCAGCGTCATAAAATGATCAAATATCACAAGGCGGCTAATTATTTTGCATAGCTATACAATTATGCTATCATTATAGATATTAGTGTGGTAATTAAATTTCATTAGACTTTTTTACTACTAATAATAAAATAAATAATGAGGGTAATGGCAATAGTATTAATAATGATGATAATCATAATCATGATGAAGATGATAAAAGTGACAATAATAATGCTAATAATAATGATAATAATAACAATAATGTTAATATTTATGATAATGGTGACGATAATAATAATAATGGTAATAATAATGACGATAATAATAATAATGGTAACAACAACAACAATAATGTTAATGATGATGGAGATGAGGATGACGATAATTATAACAAGAGTGATGATAATAATTACAGTAAGTACTAACAATAATGATGATGATAACACTACTACTAATACTGATAATGATAATAACAATGATAATAAGAAGAATAACAATCATAATAACGTGAACAAGAAGAAAAAAATACGTTTAAGAACAACATAAATAGCAAGAATAAAAATAATAAATACAAAGTTGATGATCAATATAATAATGATATATATTACAACATATTATACATTGCAGTGATAGTATTTTAGATGATACTGACTTTAAAAATTACCAATGACATCAACAGCAATACCACCTCCTATGATAACAATAATCATGGTTATAATAACGCTTAGATGTTAACAATGATAACAATAATTGCTATCAGTTTAATTAGAATTGTCAGTATTATCTTCATTTCTTTATCCTTATCACTTTTAAATGACAATAACACAAACAACTCACAGCCATGCCATTATGATTATTAACTGTATATCAGAATAGAAATCAACACACAATTCATTACTAGAAATCTCACACACTCTTCTCTTTCTCGTTCTTTGAGAGAAAGGGAGGGAGAGAGAGTGAGAGAGAGAGAGAGAGAGAGAGAGAGAGAGAGAGAGAGAGAGAGAGAGAGAGAGAGAGAGAGAGAGAGAGAGAGAGAGGGAGAGAGAAAGAAAAAAAGAAAGAAGAAAAAGAAAAAACAAAATCTCTATTGAGGTACTTAATACAGTTGATCAATTTACACCCGTTACCACCGATTATGCAAGGTAAGCACACACAGAAAATAAATATACATATATGACAACCCATAAATGAAAAGCCGATCCTTACTTGCATAGAATACATCCGTCTTTCAAGAAGAACTCAAAGTCCACCCTGGCTGCCTCGTCTATCATGTTATAAATCCAAATGAGGATGTCGTTTTCTTTGATGGTGTCGCGCTGTAAACAAAAGAAAAGCGTTTGAGATCATGTTGAGAGGTGTTGAATGCCACAATGTTATGGTAGTGATTATGATGATACTATGTATGTTGGGCGTGTGAAGGTGGTATCTTTGGGTATTTGGGACTGTGTATGCTTCTCTCTCTCTCCCTCTCACACTATCCTTCTCTCTCTCTCCCTCTCACACTATCCTTCTCTCTCTGTCTCTCTTTCTCTATCTCTCCTTTATTCTCTGTCTCTGTCTCTTACTCAAACTCTTTATCCATCTTTCTTTTTTGCACTTAAGTTTTATGAAGTTAAGTATAACAACTCATAAATACTGAAGATATATGATGAGTTATTTAAGTTCTGGCACGCTTAATGAAATCTCAGTGCCTATCTGCGCTTTTTCAGTAGGGCAAAATTTATGTACAGATGAACAAATGTCAGATAAGTTTACGGCATTGAGATGAATTTGGGTTATTGAAATGAATTATGAAAACTTGTATCACAAATGTACATCATCTACTTTCTCCACCATAGTATTTTTCCTCTAAGCTCATGTTGAACCCACTAAAAAAACATAACACCATAGCGTGAGAAACAATGATGGGGAAGCTGATAATATTAACAATAACGAGAATAATAATTGCATAACTGACAATAATGATAATAATAACGATGATAATGACGATAGCACTAATACTACTACTACTAATGATAATAATAATAAGGATAACAATCATAATAACGTTAACAAGAAGAAAAAAAACATGGATTTGGATTATTGAAATTAATTATTAAAACGTGTATCACAAACGTACATTATCTACTTTATCCACCATAGTATTTCTCCTCACGAAAAAAAAAAAAAAAAACATAACACCATAGCGTGAAAAAAACAATGATGAGGATGGCGATAATAATTCTTTGGAAAAGTTACCACAATCATAGCACGTAAACAGAAACATAGCAGCACCAACATGAAAAAGATGTGAATTAGTTTAAAGCGAATATAACCATAACAATGAAACAAGCCTTTGTCTTTCATGTGATACGTTCAAAGCATCTCCACATGACTTGGCAAGAGTGAGGCCAAGGAATCTTTTAAAAACAAATAGAACACAGTTTCTTGTGTTACTATTTCTCTAATGTATACTGTTTTCTTTTTAGCGCATGATGGAATACTGGTTCCTGTTTTATCGAAGGAATTAGCGAAGATAAATTATTATATTTCTTTTCGTTTCATCTTTGTGTTTCTTTGCTGATTATTCGGTCGTTTAATTATCTGTTTGCCGATGAAGTAAGGGAGAGCGATAAAGATGGATAGATAAGAGAGATAGACAGAAAGCTGGATAAACAAATAGGGAGGAAAGATAGAGAAGAACAGATTACAAGAAGTGAGGAAGAAAGACAGAAGATCGGAAAGAGAAAAGGAGGCAGAGACATATAGATAGAGAAATACAAAACGAAAAGCAGACAGAGAGATAAAAGGAAGGAGAGAAAATAGAGAGAATAAGTCATGGAGGAAAGAGCGAATGAAAAAAAGAGAAAAGAGAAACCAAACGTGGAGAGGCGAGTGCTGACAACCGGTGCGACGGAGGTATAATTTCGTCATGTTTATCCCTGCGTAAAAGGTTCAAGGTGGATATAGCACATGCCCGGATGTTGCTTCAGCTGGGGCGGGAGAGGAGAGAGAAGACAAGAGGATAAAG
This sequence comes from Penaeus japonicus, assembly GCF_977035675.1. Lineage (NCBI taxonomy): Eukaryota > Metazoa > Arthropoda > Malacostraca > Decapoda > Penaeidae > Penaeus > Penaeus japonicus. The sequence goes on from NW_028234410.1 coordinate 23,825,593, forward strand.
GAGGGTATATATATATAGAAAGTCAAAGATGGAAGAAGAAAGATGACGACGAGGTGGAAGGACAAAGTCGAGAAAAGTAATGAGAGAAAGAGAGGGATGAGGGGTTTGGAGTGTAATATATATACATACACACACACACACACACGCACACACACACACACACACACACACATATATATATATATATATATATATATATATATATATATATATATATACAGTCAAAATGAGTTAACATTAACATCACAAAAAAAAAAAAAAAAAAATCCCTAAACTTGAACATCGTAAGTAAAACGGAAGTAATTAAAAATGTCTCCCTTCGCAACAGGCATGTGGAATGTAGCATAAAAAATATGAGCGCGAGTGCCAAGGGAAAAATAAATGGGCTCGTTTCCCCCCCGTTTGTAACTCGGATCTTTTTGGCGGGAAATAAACATCACGAAGCGTCATCTTCCTCTCTGACGTCATACCTTTGCCGCAGTAAACAGTGGTAATGTCTGTTTGTTGTGACTATTGACTGTGATGTCAATGTGATAATTATTTTCAAATTTCTTCCTTGGTTACAAGAAGTATATGGGAAATAAATGTGGGAATGAGATATGTATACATGTGTGTGTGTGTGTGCGTGCGTGTGTGTGTGTGTGTGTGTGTGTGTGTGTGTGTGTGTGTGTGTGTGTGTGTGTGTGTGTGTGTGTTTGTGTGTGTGTGTGTGTGTATGTGTGTGTGATCTATTATACTTTAAACAGTCGAATTTGTAAGAATTCTTTAGCAAGTTTACCACCGGACTATATTGAAAAGGAAGTCTTTAGTTCGACATTTGTCCTCGCAAAAGCTTACATTTTTTACCTTCTGTTTTATTTAGCTACAGGTACAATAACAGAGACGTGTTTTCACCTTTCAAAATAAAACAAGTTTTTGAATTCTAATAATACTATTTAAGTGTTTGGCTAATGTCCCACTTCGTCAATGCCATTAGGTAACCGTTTTGCTCAGGCGTTCAAAGTACACAAAGCAAGTTAACTGTCGACTGACAGGTAACCGCTATACAGCAGACAAAAACAACGGTCACATTATAACGGCCACAAACTAGGGACAGAAACACAATGACAGTACATCGGTAATGGCAATAATACAGTGGATAATAACACAGTTACATCTAGGTAACACGTAGCAAGGTAACACGATGTAGTAGACAAGTTCCGGTAACACAGTAACGGCAAGGTAAGACTCAGAACATGAACAAACATGAATATCATAACATGAGTTATTTTGCAAAAGATTAAATCAATCAAATAAATTTAAATCTAAGAATGAGATATTATCGTGCTGTTTTGTTGATGATTTGATAATTGCAAAATGAACAAATATAATTTCTTCGGATAATTAATATAAAATTTCCATATTGTTTTCATAATGCATTTACTAAAATGACCCACGTATTTTTACCTTCATTGTTATATCCTATCATATTAACTCTCCTGGTGCTTTTAATGCTATGCCTTAATCTAAAGGTCTCACGAGAGACTGCATTTCAACATTTTAAAGTTCTTATCCAATAGAATTTGCATCGTTATAAGTTATTTACAGTGTAAGATATTCAAATGAATACACATACGTGCAAGTAAAGTGAAGATACATTTTTAGTTGATTGTGTATAGCGGTAAAAGCGACGTTTAGCAATTGTGGTGAAAATGTGTGACTAAACTGACAAATTATTTTTACATCATTTTGCAAAATGAAAAAAAAAACGCTTAACACTATTTGTTTATACGTCTGAATATACTGACGAATTCTCCATATAATTTCTGTAAAATGGAAGACGACGACGATTAACATAATCAGACAGACATCTCTTCGAGTTGTTCATCCGTGCATATCTCTACTTGATCGTCACCTTATCAACCACTATCCTCGTTAACGTAAAAAAAATTACTTTGTTAATGAAACAAAAGCAAGTGCAAGCTCATTTTGCCAGTTGTAAACAAATGCCTTTAATCGATTCTGAAAGAGACCTGACCTTCACTAGACTCCACCAGCTATAAGCGTCTACATGCGAGCAAGCCCAGAAAGTTATTTAAACCAAGAAAATAATTTGTGCTTTCTTTCTTGGCTGATATGACCAAGAACAAATCACGTAGAGACCCTGTTCATGTGCACTAGGTTATCTTATGCGTTTTTTTTTTATTTTTGAGGATCACATCT
>NW_028234410.1:23831968-23844468 GCF_977035675.1 Penaeus japonicus
ATATTATATATATATATTCATATATATATATTATATATATATATATATATATATATATATATATATATATATATGTGTGTGTGTGTGTGTGTGTGTGTGTGTGTGTGTGTGTGTGTGTGTGTTTATATATATATATATATATATACATACATACATCAATTAAATCACATCTGATGCACAGAAAGATAGGAATTATTCATGAATTCTGAAAGAAAGGAATCATTATGAATTGAAATACCAATCAATAGAGTCTTCTTAACACTAACAAATATAAGTACACCAGAAACAACATATACAATATATACACGCGTATCCCCTATCAGTAAACAAAACAAAACCACGCATAAAAGTCATCATAAACTCCCCCATTCAACAGTGTTCCGTAGTTACGCTCTGGTCACGATGAACACAATCGAATTGTTCACACCAGCGGAGAAAGTGAACGCAGAGGTGGAAGAGCATCTACATGTGAACCAGTGCGAGGAAATGCTGTGTGTGACGTGAGTTGAACCTTTTTTCGCCCTTTGTGAGTTTGTGGATGATATTGAAATTCGTAGTGGTAATAGCGATGACGATGCTAATGGCAGGCAGAATATAGCAATTTAGAATATATAAAGGAGACATAAATTACCATAAAATTGTATTTATTCTCCCCATTATCCCAAACAATGACGATATTTTGCACATATCTTTAATTCTCCTCTTTTAATTAGAACTGAAAATTTTGACGATATCCCTCCTACGATCTTTACTTCCTTCCCTCAATCCTCCCATCTATCTCTTTTTTGTTCATATTTCCCCCCGATTCCGTGATTTCCCCTAGCCTTAGGTTCATTCTTATTTACTTCCATTCTTTATTTCCGTAGAATCCAAAACTACGACGACATATTCCCCCGCCTGAGCTCCTTCGAGGACGACCCTCTCGTGTCTTCGGTGATGATCAGTTCGAGTTATTCCTCGACTCCGGGAGCTTCTTACGCTATTTATAACGCCGTAGGTTTTGGTTAAGAGATTGACAAGGGGGTATTATCATTGATTTTTAAAAACTGATTGCTTATCAATTGTACAAAAGAAAAAGAATATGATTAGAAATGTGAGCTAGAAAAATGATAAATGAATAACATAGTTGTTTGTGTTGTGCGTTTAGGCTGTCAACAAAGCCTCTCGTTATATTTCCTGAACTTTTGAAGTCAGGAGTTTCTTTTCGAAATAAGGAAATGGAATTAGCGATCAGTACACATTTAGATTACCAAATACTCTAGACGTTGAATACAGATATTGAAATAATGTTTGCCCAATCTAAAAAAAAAGGCTACAAATCAGAAGTACAAGTCCTCACTTAAAGAACAGTCAGTATTAGCATTACCATTATTATCACTATAATCAATATGTTTCACTTTTTGTCTTTAGGTCCCAGCCAGTAAACGGCACCAAGGTGTTTCCCCGATCCTGTTCATGAAGGGGAGGAAGAACGAGGTGGAGAGGCAAGGCATGATGAAAGCCCATCTGAAGGACGCTGTGGCACTGTGCGATTTCCTGGCACTGTTGGAGAATGAGGTTGGGAGAATTTGTGCAGGTGGTGAAGGATCTAAGGGTGGAGGAAATGGAGGACCGTGTGTTTGTGTGTGGATATCTATATGCTTTTGTATACATGCGTATATTCACCTCTTTATCTCTCTCTCTCTCTCTCTCTCTCTCTCTCTCTATCACACACACACAAACGGATATATAGATCCATATTCACCCACATGAACTGCCCCCACAGATCATCGCAGGCAACTACTGGGACGAGCTTTCGGCCTCCGCGAAATCCGAAGAATTCCGAGCTCAGCAGGAGGATTACATAGGCCTATCCTTCGACACGATCTCAGCCGCGGGACCGAACGCAGCCGTCATCCACTATTCGCCGAGTCCAGAGACCAATAGACAGATTGATGACCAGTCGACTTATCTACTCGATTCCGGTGCTCAGTATAAGGGTGAGGGAGATGCTGTGTCAGTGTTGATTGAGGGTGGTATAAGGTGCAAGGTGCAGGGTGCAAGAGGCAGAAATTGGATATATTTAGAGGAAACAATACTATTCACACTTAGTTTTTTTTATAGGAAATGTAATTGAACTAGAATACATCATAGCCTTATTTACTTTTTTATATTACATAGCTACTAGTTTTTTATTCTTGGTATATTCTGTTACGGTTGCAAAATTGCATGAACAGTGAGACAACAATTTGTGCCTGTATTTAGTAATCAAAAGTGAAAGAGAAGTTGTCAAATATTCATACACTTTGAAGCATCTATCAGTGAAGAGAAAAGTCCCTATCTTATCCCAGTAAAAAACAATCTACTCGTAAGATTAGCCCCCAAACTTAGTGTCTCCCACGGCCACCAGATGGCACCACCGACATCACCAGAACCCTCCACTTCGGCGTCCCAACGAGCTTCCAGATCGAGGCTTATACGCGGGTGCTGATGGGCGCCATGGACTTCGCTATGATGGTGTTCCCGGTCGGCTTCACGCTCTCCGACATCGATATTCTGGCGAGGAGGTGGGGAGGAGGAGGGGGGGGTCTTGGATGGAGGATGGGGATGCTGTTTCTTTTTCCTGTACTGTGTATAGGAGAAGTAGCCGAAAGAACCGAAAGAATGGATATGCTACGTGCATTTCACACACACACACACACACACACACACACACACACAAGCCAAATACGATAAACAATACCAAAATTAGACAAAGAAATAAAGAAAAGCAAATGCTAGTCAATCACGATAATGATTATTTAAAAAATCACGAGATAATGCCTTGTAGGTGTCTTTTCCAGCATAATAGAGCAAGTCTGAAGCTATTTTGTGTCTTTTCGTAGGCCGCTCTATGAAGCTGGATTGGATTATCGACATGGGACCAGTCATGGCATCGGAATGTGTCTGTTTGTACATGAATGTAAGCTTTTATCTTTGCACTCTCCCCCTTTCTCTCTCTCGTCCTCTCGTTCTCTCTCTCTCTTCCTCATGTCATTCTGGAAATATGAAACAAAATATGAATCATAAAAAAAATGGTCAGAACTAGTAATGTCCTCCCAGCTGAATTCAGTGCAAAGCTAATCTCCTTATTCTTTACTTTCCTCAACAGCTGCCAACAATGCATATGATATCGGCTTCTTTGGTTCTGACGGTAAAAGTGTTTGGCTTTTTGTATAATAGATGAATTTCAACACCATTAACTTTCCTTTTCAACACGTAGCTAATGTCAACAGGTACATTTAAAAAAACCCTCACCATTCTTATCTTTCACCCATCATCGTCCATGCAGAACCTGGGTACTATGAAGACGGTGAATTCGGCATCCGTTTAGAGACGACACTGACCGTCGTTCATAAGGACACCCCGGTTGGTCCTTGGTTTTTCTTATATCAATTTCTTTCTTTCCTTACAAGTATGTAGGTAGGATGTAGAATATACATACACACACTCTCACTCACTCACACACACACACATACACTTATATATATATATATATATATATATATATATATATATATATATATATATATCTGTATATATATATATACATACATACATATGTATGTATACTTACATACATACATATATATGTATATATATATATATATATATATATATATATATATATATATATATATATATATATATGCGTATATATATATGTGTGTGTGTGTGTGTGTATGTATATATATATATATATATATATATATGTATGTATCATAAATTTCGAGATATTTTGAAAATATTTTTATATAATAGTAATGATGTGACAGTTTCATTATTTCAGAACACATTATCTTAGCATCTGACTGCGAGAGCAATAAACATCTAAAGTATTCAACTTCTCATTTTACAATCTATGGATATAAGTAGTCGTACAAACTTAGTGAATTTTAGTTGTAGATTAATTTTCTTTGATCTTTTCCATTTGATTGACTTGAAATTAATCAAATCATTGATTATATAATTATTATAAAGTTATCATTCTTTTTTTTCTAATTTCAGCATGATTTCGTGAGTCCTATGCTGGGATTCGAAGCTGTTGCGTTAGTTCCGTTTGAACCCAAGCTTATTAACACAACGCTCCTTAGCCGACAGCAGGTGAGTCTAGCTATACGTTATTAAGAAGTGCGAGATAAAAACGATTAAGTTTACTATATCTATACCAAAAACGTCTGTAACGATAAGCTCCATGTGTACTGTAACGGTATCATGATAAGAATTAAAGGAACATAAAAATATGGTGTGGCTTTAGAGACAAAACTCTGAGGCGGTTTGTCGCCCGCTTTCATTACCCGTCGCTGTGTCAACTGTGGAATTAGCGGGTAATAGAATTAGAACAGTTTTCTATATGGAAATAGAAAAACTCCCCCGTATCAAAATTTCAATTTGCTAGATGAATTGAAAAACAATTTATTATAAGCATTGTGAAATAAAGTATGCTTTACGTAGAAATAAAAAAACAACTTAACATTTAAGCTTTTAAGAATTACGTTAAAAGGACCTCTGAACTAATAATATATATACAAAGAAAAAAATAACGATAATGAAAAATATGGATAATTACATATGATCATCAACATGGATCATGTAATATTTTCAGATAAAAAATGTTGAATACGAATTTATATTTTGTACACAGTTGTTCATTTAATTATTAGCATTAGCACAAAACAATTAAACATGCATTATCTTGTTTAAACATTATCGTATATGAAAACTGTCAAATGAAGCACAGAACATAACTAGAGTTTCTCTCCCCCCCTTTCACATTGTGGAAAAGTTAACTGTAAGCTGAAAAAAGTAATTATGAATAAGAACGCAAAACAGTATGATCAGATTTACACACACACACACACACACGCGCGCGCGCATATATATGTATATATATATATATATATATATATATATATATATATATATATATGTATGTATGTATATGTATATATATATATATATATGCATATATATGTATATATATACATATATATGCATATATATACATATATATACACAGTATATATATATATATATATATATATACATATATATATATACATATATATGCATATACATATATGTATATATATATATACATATATATACATATACATATATGTATATATAAATATATACATATACATATATATATATATATACATATATATATATATTTATATATATATATATACATATATATATACATATATATATATACACTTTCATCCGGTATGATCTGATCTGAACATTCTCTCCCTTACACTGTCAAGTAGTGAACTGTGAACTAGAAAGATAAGTGTATATAGCACAAAGCATTCATAACCAAATATAAACCTTTCCATCTCTCATTCAACAGTGCGAAGCAATGAACGCCTACCATGCGACAGTAAGGGACGTGGTAGGGACGGAACTCCAGAACCAGGGGCGTTTCGAAGGCTACGACTGGGTTCTGAGGAAGACCGAACCCTTAGCATGCTGATGGTGGACAGGCGTTTAAATGTTTCTTCTTTTTAACGGTCGATGAGATCCATTCGCTTTTGAATTATTTTCAGATATGATGGTGTTTTTTTTCGTTGAGATGTGGATACTTCGTTGGTACGCATGAGGCTGAGGAAGACTTTGAAGAAGGGGAAAAATCTTAAAGTGATTTACTGGATTACTTTATTTTTTTAATCCTTTTGAATTGTTATTTATTTGAGATGTCGACTGTCGACAAGGAGAATGAAATACATTATATAAAATCATGTTGTTTGATATAGCTTAAATCTAATATATGTAAGGCAATATCCCTAATATATATATATATATATATATATATATATATATATATATATATATATATATATATATACACACACACAACATATACATATATATATATATATGTATATGTATATATATATATATATATATATATATATATATATATATATATGTATATAAACACACACACACACACACACACACACAAACAAACACGCACACACACACGTGTATATATAAAGGCTAACATGACCATAGATAGGCAAATCGTTTAAAATGTACATGAAATATATCACCTTAGGAAAAATATATTTACAAAAGTCCTCACCAAGCACCAACGTTCAACTACTTACACAAGAAATTATTGCCTCATTGAGACATTCACTGGTTACTAAAGACATTGAAATATATTTCAATATTTAGACTAGACACTTAAACATCATTATATATACAAATTTTGCAATCTAATACATTCAATTAGTAACTGGTCAGTGACACAGAAAAACGCACCAAATGATAAAACAAATATAAGAAACACTATTGTCTAACTCTCAATTAAACCATTTAATCTATAATTTAAAAAGTGCGTACCATAAACTGAAACAATATATTGTCAAGCCAACAAAATGGAATACCCATTCAAATGTATTCCATTAACTGATAACTCCATATCAGGATTTAAATGTAATGACAATGTAGAGTTGATATATCAGTGTATATTAATTTTCGATTACTGTATTACATCAACATTCTTCATTTCCTTTGAAATGTTTGCATGAAATACGAAATTATCAAAGTATACACCTTATGAGCTTCAAAGTAATAGCCTAATTCCATTTCAACAAGTATTTTGCGATAAAAATCGTAATTCTTAGCCTATTTGCCTTTGGTTCCACACTCATTGCCACCAAAACACCCCATCAGATAGGCGTGCATGTCTCTCGTATTTTCTCTCCCCGATGCCCACTTTGGCATTGTCAACTACTTTATTGTCCGTAACTTCACTATTGTCGTGGAAATGGAGGTATGGGGGATGGGTTAGTTCCCCCCACTTTTCTCAAAATTGTGTACATTCATTTCTTCCGAAACGACGAAAAAGTCAAGAGGCTTTCAAGGCTTTCACAAGATATCTGCGAAATTACAACCATTCAATGTGCAGACCCGCCTAAGGGACTTATAACTTCTCCAAACACAACACCCTTAAGCTAAGCTATGCTAACCTACCCTATCCTAGGCAGTTCCGATTTATAAAGCTTATTTTTTTCCTTTTTGAAACCTTTATATGACTCTGGACTCGCCACTTTACCTCGCTTTAGTATGAACGCTATGAGTCTTCTCACAGCTGGAAACAAGGATCCTCATACATTATCTCGTTAATGAAATGATGATAACAATAATGATAGAACAATGATAATAATAATAATGTTATTACTAATAATAATAACAGTGATGATAGCAACACAAAAAATGAAATAATAATGATAACCATGATGGTGATAATAATATGGTAATGATAACTATCATAATGATAATAATAATGATAGTTATGATAATAATAATGATGATAGTTGTGATAATGATAATGATAATAATGATAATCATGATGCTGATAGTAATGATGATCATCATGATAATAATGATGATGTAACAGTGATTATTGAAATAACAATAACGATGATTATAAGAATTACGATTATGATGATTATGATAATGATGATAACAATGACAATGATAATATTGATGATAATGATGATGAAATGATAATGATTATGATAATGATAATGATATTATTGATAATGATAATAGTTATAATAAATTAGTTATAATAAATTATAAGGATGGTAATAATGATAGTCACAATGATAATAATCATAGTTATAACAATTATGAGAATGAATCGATGAAAACAAGAAGAGATAATAGTTGTAACAATGTTTCTAATAGTAATGATAATAATGATAATAATGATGCTGATGATAATAATAATGATATGAATAATAATGATAATAATGATGATAACAATAGTAGTTATTATGATAATGATAATAATGATAGAAAATATGATAATAATAATGATAAGATAATAGAATACAGTGGTAATAATGATGATAATATATTTTTTTATTTGATGACGATAATAATGATCATAACTATGATAGCAATAATGATAACAATAATGACAACAATCATGATCATGATGAAGTCAATAAAAATGATAATGATAACAGTGATATATATCCATAGCAAGAATAGCAATAGTAACGAAAATACCAAGGCATGGATGATCATAAATACTCTCTTACTGATTCTACTTCTACTGCTACCATTACGGCTAAAGCTAATAGCATTAATAGTAATGATAAGAATAAGAATGATTAATGTTGAAAATGCTAATAAAAGGCGCGAATGGGGCCTGGAATCCACTGAAAAACAAACAAAACGACTGCAAGTAATCCTAACGCTATAAAAAGATGATAGTCGCGATGAGAATAATGACATTATTAAGAAAAAAGACTAATAAGAATATCAGAATATAAAAAGTTACACGAACGCAACCGGATTCACCGATTAATCTAAACCAAAACAAGGATAAACAAACGGAGAAAATTCAGTGGGGAAAAAAGCCTTCGAGGTGGTTGCACAGTCTGATTGTTTTGCGAATTTGCATTAATTTTGCGTGTAGTTAAGATTGATTTAACGTAAATAATGGTCTATGTTGTTGTCATTGAGGAGATATAACGAAAAGAAGAAGTCAATATGGCTGAACAAGTGACATTCGTGCAGAATGAGCATTGTGAAACATTGCAAGAAGAGGTTGTGGTAAGTAATAGTATTATTTTTGAAAAATCAAATGTAGTTATGTAGTGTTAGGCTATCAGTTTAATAGGAGCTGTTGATTATGGTGAAATAATTGAATGTATTTGTTATGGGTACCGTGACTGGTTGTGCCTCTGAAAATAGAAGGTAAATGGCAGTTGCGAGTGGATTTTGATGTTTAGATTTTTGAAAAGCATTTGCGAGTCTGTTTTGCTGTAAAATGGAATTGATTGAATGTTTGTGAAACACCTGTATGTCTACCACTGGCTGGCACAGTATATCCACATGTCCACAACTGGTCATCGCATTTTTGCTGTTCCTGTTAAGACAAACAAATTTTCACCTATACCTTCTGGAAGATAGAGCTTGTATGCCTTCCTGCAGATTTATTAATTTTCTGTTTTGCCAGAAAATTTATGGTGGTAGATTGCTGAAGGCATGAGACTGTTGCTTGACAAATGCGTAGTGCTTATGCTTTAAGACCCTCTGATACAGATCTCAGGGAATGGTATGCGGCTTTGGATAGAACACAGCCAACGTAACTACAAAAAAAATAATTTCAAAAGCTACTATAGATGTTATATAAATATTTACCCAGGGATGAATTTATATTGATATGTTCATAGAGGATAATTTATCACTAAGTTAGTTGACAGATTGTATATAATTATACCAAAGTAAAAGATATACTTTTGATCTTCTTTTACTTCAGTACATGATTATGTATTATACCTGCTTATTGGTTAGAGTAGCAATTTACTGTAAGGAAATAAAGACTACGCTCATTATATAAAAGTTTCTTCAGTGAACATTATTATCTATCATACTGGTATATGTTCAAATTAAGTTATGGGCCCTAAACATCTTAAGCAATAAGATTATGAGTTCAGTATGATGATTTGTTATGAATCAGTTATGATACTAGTTTGGAAGGTTTGTAATGTGAAACATTGGGCCCAGGTAAGTCCTATTGATATTAGTGACAGATGTACCAACTCTAAGCAGCTCACCTGTCCTCTTATTAAAAAAGATAATCACATCCTATTGTTTATATGGACAATTGTCTTCAATAAATTTAACAATTGAATGGTTGATGTGCATAGTTATGAGAAATAAATCTGGAAAAAAATAAACCACATTGCATGAAGAGTTCCTTTTTCACTAATGATGTTTTAATGATTGCTCCATCTATATGAAATTAATTTTCATTATAACATCTACCATACAGGACATACCATGCTGTTTAATTACAGATATTTGTACTGCTACTGTAACAGTATCTTATCTTTAGAGGGACCAACACAGGATACAAGGCAACTGTACAAACAAGGTGCTGATGTTGATCTGAAAAGCAAAGGATAATCATTTACTTCATATGATTATACTACCCTCCAGTTCTGAGATAGTATGCCATATGTCTTATTGAACTTCAAGTGATGTTTTTTAACCCATTCACGCCGGGGTCATTCCGGCTTTGCACGGTCGCTATACCGAGGTTTTCGAACGCATCATCCGAACGCTTCGAGATTCTCGGGTGCACGGGCCGCGAGCCTGGGGTGCCTGCTCGCTCACCCCGAGCGCCGGCCTTGGCCAGATATCTCGTCGGCAGCGTCTGACGCGAAAACCACGAAACGTGTCAGCACGTCATCCGGCGTGAGTGGGTTAAATTATGTTCATTCCAGAGTTGACTTATTTTGATGTTATGGATAAAATATGTTTAACTTTTATTTATTTTAGATGAGGGTTCATTAGTATAAAAAGACTAGACTTGAATAATTTTGATTCTAGAAGATTATGATCAGTGGGTATATATTTGAAAATAAGAAGAGACACTAAACAAAATATATCTATATTTTTAGTGTCATACACACTAAAACACCAATACATTTTCCAGATAATTCAATGTAATTATTCCATTAGAAAAAAAGAAAATAAATTGAAATCTCTATCCTTCAACCCGCAGGACACCTCTTACGTGTGCGGAGAATGTTTCCACGTCTTTTCAACCATGGTGGACTTTACAGCCCACTGTTGTACCATGAGTGGGGAAGGAGCCTTCATCAGCCAGGATGATAGCCAGTACCATGAACAAGTTATTCATGAGGAGGGAACTATTGGTGAGACATGTGTTTGGTGGTTTATTTGTACAAGCATTTGTTTATTTTCATTAGGCAACAGAATACTTTATTTTCTTATAATTTTTTTTTTAGCAATGTATTTGATTCTTCTTTTCCATGTAAGAATATCAAGAGAATAGATGTAATTTTGTATTTCATCTCAGAAATAATGAGTAATTCCTAGTGATTATTGAATTTTATTTCAGTTTAAGCTCTCCAGAACTTCAGAGAATATCTAAGCTTAGAATAACATTTTAAAAATATATCAGTTGATAATAATACACTTATGAAAAGTACATTTCATATAGGTTTTGATTTTGATTCTACCTGGTATAGTAATGTATAACCCCAGTCAGACAACATGAAGTTTCAAACCTTTTTTAACTTCATGTGTGATATTATTATTAGGCACAAGACATGCAGAAACTGAAGCAGACATGGAGGCAGCTGTAGCCAGCATTCTTGTTGAGAAAATGAAGCAGAAGGCACCCCAAAAACAGACATTCCCTGTAGTTCATCTGGAAGAGAAGCAGCTGGAGGAGGTTGGGTCGGAGCACCTTGTGGAACCAAGTGTTGAACACACCAGCATCATAGACTACCAAACAGAGGCGGATCCCCTGCTCCACATTGTAGAACACACAGATCAGCTTGAGCCAGGGATGATTGTGGAGAGCATGGAGATCCCTTCAACCAACGTGTACATCTATGATAATCCGTTTTACCTCAACCGTTTGATGAAAGATAATACCTGTGGCAGGAGGGCCAGGCACGATGCACCATACACACATAGGCTAGGTTTGTATTTTCTATCAGTACTAGTAATTTTTGGTGTTGCTATGCTTACTTTGATCTTAAAAAAGTAGCCCATTGTCATCATGATCTACATCATCAATCAACCTAACACAGAAAACTTTCTATCATTGGATACAGAAGTGTATTTAAATTCATATTTGAAATATGCTTAAAGACAATTTCTTTGCTCACAGGACCTTGGGATGATAGGTCAAGCAGACTCCTTATCCAACTGTTGAAGGAATATCCAAAAGCCTTTTTCATAATGGGGAAGAACTCCAAGAGAACAGAAGCCTGGGAGATGATTCGTTACAAGCTTAGTGAAGCTGGTTATCAGTTTACTGTGTTGCAGGTAAAAATTCAATTTTTAAGCCTTTATGTATTTGAATTTTAGCATTTTTATTTGACTTTATAGCATAGTTATATGGTACTTTGATTAATTTCTCCATGATTTATGTAATAAATATGTATTCTATATTGTTTATATTCCTTTTGAGCAGTTATTTGTAATTTTGTCCCCATGTTTTATTTTTATATCAATCTTCTATTTCTTATCATGTAAGTTAATATCACTGATGTTATCTATTTATCTTGTAATTTCTAAGATTCGAATGCGTTGGAGAGAACTGTGCAAGAGATATCGCAATGTTGTTAATCACAATGACTTGCAGAAGACTCGTCGTACCTGCCAGTTCTTTGAAGAACTGAATGATCTTTTTGGTAAGTGAGATGTGTGTGTAAGATAGAATAATGTAATAACAAATAAATATAGATTTATACAACCTCCCTGATAGGGACTCTAGTTTTACCAATGGTGAGCAGTACTAAACCTGCTGGAATCAAAAGGATTGTCCATCAAGGATCACACTACTTCAATACTAGATAGATAATAGTAAAATTTTACATACAGTCTTCATGGACACTTACCAGAATTGGTTCAGAAATTCATAGTTTCATGTGTACTTAGGTTTTTATGTAAGATGTAATACT
>NW_028234410.1:23854468-23856968 GCF_977035675.1 Penaeus japonicus
TAATGATATTAATAATGATAATAATAAGATAACAACGATGATCATAATGATATTTGAAAGAATAGGTTAGTTATTTATATAACCAAAAGCTGTGTGACTGACAAAATAGCTACATGGCTTATGCAAAGCTCATCTGGTATAATCAGACTTCACAAAATCTTTACACCAATTTCAGATTAGCTTGATGATGCATGCAGGAGGTTTTAAGCGTGATGCAAAATCCTGCTATAAGAGATTTAAGCAGCTGTATGGTGACTATCAAAAAGCATTCAAGCACAGTCAGCAGAGTAGTATTCGAGATCGGCAGAGATCGTCCTTCTATTACAAGATACATTCCTTGTTTGGGTACAGAGATGATATTCCTTTGTATTACTCTGGTGAGTATTTGTGTCAGTTTATTTTTAATATTTTTTTTTATTGTGAGTATAAAGAGTTGGTGATTTGTATTCAGGGATTGGCTGACCTAGGTAGGAACCTAGGTAGGAAAATTTTTTGGTTAGTTATTTCCTCACCTTAGTTTTGCATGGATGGCTGATAAGAGAAGAGAGGTATTCAGAACATTTAGTTATGTCCTCTTTGGGATTTGGTCTTTTATATCCTTCCAAAGCAGTATATGAAGTTGGACATAGCATAAAGAAACCCTATACAATGCATAACTGTCTATTTATCTTAAATTTTATTTTTATGTAATTTTGATTATTGTGTAATTATAGCACATAGAAATGCCAAAACTTGAATTTTAACCCAATCCCAACGGGCCTGGCGAGAAGTGGCAACCCCCTATGCCGGGCCTATGCAATATTACATCGGGAACGTCACACTGGTGTGTTACCCCGTCATCAGGCATTTAGCCGTGTCACACAGGTGTGACACACTGTCATCATTGGGTTAAGGGATGTATTTTTCTTACTATAATATATGGTTTTGTCTCTTTCCTTGAAACTCAATTTTTCTCATGTGGAATGCTGTTCACCCTGTGCCCTTTGATATAAATATGTTGCCAGTTGGGCTGTTTTGGCTCCAAATGGTCTAAACACTGGGGTATTTCAAATGTGTAAGCCTAATGCCTTGGGCTATTTGCCTGCTCTGGTCATGGCCAAGCACTACGCGCCCAATCACCATTGCAAAATTTCTCTTCCCTGGCGGCTAGCACTACCACCACTTGACATGATATCTTGTCACCTGGCATTAACTTTACTTTACGCTCTTTACTTATTGGTGTTTTTAAAATTTCTCTTTTTTTTTAGGATTATATATTTTATCTTAATGAGAACTTTGAATTAAGTGATTTTATATAGTCTTCAGCAAGGTCATAATTATTTACCTCCCTTTTCCTCAGAAGACTCACCATGTCAAACAGGAGACTGTGATATTGATGAAGAAGAACTTATTGAGGTGTTACTAGCTGGTATGAAGGAGATCAAGAATCTCTCATGTCACAGTGTTCCACGTATTCCCCTGCTGCAGGCTTTGGCACAGTATATGGACTTCCACTGCCCATCTGCTGGTCCAAGCTTGAACATACATCAGTAAGTATTATTAGGAAGTAATCATGCTTGCTTATTTTATCCTTTTCATTCTTCCCTCTGTTTTTTATATCTTAAAATATTCTATTTTGCAGTAAGGATTCTTGTTTCTTCACTGTCCTGTTTTGAAAAGATTCCTCACCTTGTAGACTATTGCTTAGGTGTCATTCTGGGGATGGATATTTCAAGCAGTTAATTTGTCATTATTGACTGTTGTTGTTGTGTCAGGAGGTGTTATTATTCTTCAGTTTATTCTTTTATTGTCTTCCTCTCTCTAAGGATAATTTTTTTCCCCTAACAATGGCGTAAATAAAAATAAGAAGAGACTTCATAGAAAATATGAGATGTATACTCTACTGCTTCCATGCCTTTTGTTGCAGGATATGGAAGTATTTAGTGCAGGTTCACCACGCTCAGATGGAGAGCGTTCAGCAGGGGGTCGAAGGCCCACTTGGAATGGACTTAGATGGGCTCTGGGTTGATAACCCCAATCCACTTGTGGCTTTTGGGGTCCATTGTATTCCTTATCCAAAGTGGGAAGTGGTAAGTTTGCAATAGGTTGTTTAGTATTCATTAAAACATATACGAGTTAGAGGGCTAAGTTTTTAGTGTTGAGGAAGTGAGAGTGATAGGGTGTTTTATTATTAAAGTCAAATGTTGTTGGCTACTTAAGTTCCCCTAGTCTTTGTAAAAAGTGTGAGTGCCTTTTGTCCAGTTGAAGTAACTTTCTTGAAGTAGATATTTGTATTGAATAGGATTAGTTACTAAAGTTATAAAAAGGATTCACAACTAAGTAATGTGTTTATGTATGGTCAAATAAGTGGCAACATATTGTAATCAGTGTCTGAAATTCATAGGCTAGGAAAAGAAATTGAATATTATTTGTTAAAGAAAATTATGATTGTAAAAGAAAAATTATTTTATATCCTTAGGTCAGTGAATGGAGCCTTGAAGAACTAGAGATATTAGTAGAC
>NW_028234410.1:23864468-23874468 GCF_977035675.1 Penaeus japonicus
ATGGAATACAATAATATTTCCCGAATTATTTCTCGTTACGGGAGCGTGCAGGTTCTCTTCCGCCGAGATCCTCCTTATGCTCGGGTCTCGCGAGAGCATTCCCAGCCCGTACGACGACGACGACGAAGACACCGACTGGCTGGAGTCTTGTCTTAACATGGAGGCTCCCGCAGGCGCCGTTGGAGGAGCGGGCGCCGCCGCCCCCGCCGGGTGGACGCTCGGACCGGGCGTGTCGTCGAAGTTAACGCTCTTGGGCGACGACGCCACGGAGATGGACGACACGCTGCTCTGCTTCGAGTCGGACCGCTGGAAGGTCTTGGTCTTCTCCTCGAAGTCCGGCAGCTGCGGGATGTCGAGGAAGTGCTGCGACCGCGTCGACGCGTTGTGGAAGTTGACGGACTTGGCGGACTTCTTGGAGTCGGTGCGCATCATGAAGCTCTGGTAGCGCTTGGGCGTCTTGGGCGGCTCCATCTCGAAGGCGTAGTTGTCGATGCCGGGGGTGATTCGTGGCTCGTCCTCCTCCGCGGGGTCCTTGCCGCGCTTGGAGAGGCGCCTCAGGAGACGCGATCCCGCATTGAGGCCGGCGTTGAGGGGCTCCTCCAGGCGCGGGATCTTGAAGCGGCGCTTCCTCGTGTCATGCGAATCCTCGATGATGATGTGGCGGTCATAGGGCGTGTCGAAGTCCACCTCCATGATGGTGGAGAACTTGTGCGGGTAGATCCAGTCCATGATGGAAATGATCATTCCGGACACGGTGATGATGATACCTGCGGAACAACGGGGCTTGCTTAGAACTTTGGAATAGTCGTCTTATCCTTGATATATATATATATATATATATATATATATATAGATAGATAGATAGATAGATAGATATAGATATATATGTATATATATATATTATTGTTCTTTTGATTATTCTTTCACTTTTTAGAATTTTATGTACCGATACTGATCTATTATCATGTAAATAAAACATGTCTCTTTATCTATCTGACTATCTATTCATCTCCATGTTCTACACATACTAGCTACAAAGTATACACAGTCACAGCGACTCACCAACGACTAGAACAAGCCAGAAGCACCAGCCGAGTCTGAACGTGATGATCGCGTCCTCGAATCGTATGAGCAGCGGCTTGGGAGGCATGAGGATGTAGAACACGAGGTTGGAGAGCCCCATGAGAGCACCCGTGATCGTCATGGTGTAAGCGCCGTAACGGGGCACGTTCACCATCAACACGTTCATTAGCAGCCATGACGCGAAGGCAGACCTGAAATACACGAGGAGACGTGTTTTTTAAAAAGTTTTCCTTTATTAATTGTTAAAAATACACATTAATGATGTGTTAACTAGGGAAAATACATCTAAAAATGCGTCAAACCAGAAACCCGAAGTAACTCACCACAGCAGAATACTGGTATAGTATCCAGCGCTGCGGTAGTAGCGGCCCCACGCGAAGCCCTCGTTGTCAAGCGAGAGGTACTCGGCCACCGTGAGGATGGGGTAGGGCAGACCCTTGACTAGTGCGGCTCGGTAGTGGTCCCTCATGTCAGTGGGCTTCTGCCAGTGGAAGCGCTCGTTGAAGTTGATGTCGAGGCTCCGGTTGTGCATGGGGATGACGCGCATGGTGACGTTGGCGTGGTCGAGGCCGATCGCCACTCCGAGGGTCGCGTCGATCTTCTCGCGAGAGAAGGCGCGGTACGAGGAGCGGATGACCCCGTCAGCCACGTGCCATGAGGAGCCCACGCAGCAGACTGGAAAAAGAGAGACGCGGTTAAACATGGCTGAGGAGAGACGACCGGCGGAACTAAGAGGTTGGTTTTATCAAACAAACAAACAAAAACAAACATTGTGGATATTATGGAAGGGTCGAAGGAAAGTGTCGATCACTTGAAGAGTCTAACCGTTTGACGAAAGTGTCGACATTCACTATGACGTTGATATTGAATCAAATTACCTCTTCTACAAATAACGGTAATATCAGCAATAACGATGCCAGCCAAAATATTAGTAATTACTGACGATTTGTTGGTGATTGGTAAAGTTAGAAACATATAATAAAAATGACGACTCATTATAAATAGAAGTATAAACAAAAATAATGTTCGCTAATATAATTGTTCGTTTATAGAACTGAGCAAAGACACACACACACACACACACACACACACACACACACACACACACACACACACACACACACACACACACACACATACTGTGTTTTTCCTTGTCTTACCGAGAGCAAGAGACTGTGCGAAGCATTGCTTAACCGTCGGTTTTATTGTTATATAACTGACTCAACACCTCACTACACATTAGGAACAAGCTTTAACTCGAACTTTTAAAGACACTCTATACAGCAAAGCTTAAGCAACAGACGAAGCCCAATATAAAGAATTCATTCCGGCGATCTACTGAGGACAGGCTGAGGAATAGCGTCAGTTGCTGCTCGACAACCCGTCACGAAGGAGCTGGTCCTTCATCTGAGGTTTTCTCTGCAAGCAGGGAATTGAGGCTTTTCAACAGCAGATGACGGGCTTTGTTTTTTAATTCACAGTAAAGTGCGATTCTGCGTCTCTCTGTATACACAAAGTGAGTGCAGTTTCTTTTCCTGTAAATTCGTCTTTGTTTATCATTATTGTCAGAGAAAAAATGATAATGTGAAAGTCTGCTCTGCCAACGAAGGCTGACTGTAAACAAGAAGAGAGAAAAAGCGTATCGTGTCTCTCCAGCCCCATCAATATCGATAAATAATTCCCTTACATTGGATATGCAACAAGAAGCAACGACCTGGTTAAAGAAACACGCTGAAGGCAAACCAGAAGGCGAGAAGGACAGCAATACCTGTTCCCACCTGGGGAGCTGGTCGCAAGATACACGTCACCCTCACGCCCGGATCTCCCTTCTTTCGTGGCTTAGTTTGGGAGTGGAAGCCGTGCCTTTTTTATCGATGTCCTGTAGTTTAGTCAAGGCTATATAGATACTTCAAATCGAGTGGATGTTGCTCGAAAAAAATCGGAGTGACTTTTGGTTTTGTGATATGCAATGTGTCTGTCTGCGTACACATTTAGAGTTAAGTTATGCCTCTATAAAGTATTTTCAGGTTGTTGAAAGTTAGGCTTGTTCATCTATCTCTTCAGAAAGCGTGATGAGGGCGGATGTTCAGAACACACGTGATGCGGCAATAATGAAAAAAAAAATCCCTAGAGCTATCAAGGACAGAAGATTCAAGGACCAAAAGTCATTGTTCTTGAGGATAGTTAAAAAAAAACGATATCAAATATGAAACTGCAGTGTGTAAGTCATACATAGCGAGAGGCAAGCTGTTCATCATTTTTCTATCGCCGTTTTTTCTGTTGAATCTAGTTGGCAAATGAATGACAAAAAGTTAAAGATGGGAGGTAATAGCAAGGAACTGGAATTCAGAGATAGCGTGATTTACACCGGAACCTTGAACGGTGCAGGTGAATATTCGCCGTATAATCAAGTTTATATGTGTGTTAATGTACACGTACTCTCATGCACACGCATGCACTTACACACACAGGCACACACACACACACACACACACACACACACACACACACACACACACACACACACACACACACACACACACACACACACACACACACACACATATATATATATATATATATATATATATATATATATATATATATATATATATATATATTAGAATGATTCTCAAGTACTAACATAAGTGTCTTTATGTCCGAGAAAAATATGCTGCGGGCAAGTTTACACCCACACAAAATTAGTGTATTTAAATTATTGTGTCACTCACTGCGTTCATTAAAAAAATGGCTACAAGAGCTTTCTAATGCGACGAAAAGGGGACTATTTACACGACTGAGTCTGATTTTAATGCGTTTCATGTCACCGCTTACACCTTGACGACGAAGTGGCATGTAAATAATATGCCTAAAATGCTTGTTTTCGCTGATTGGATTCGTTCTCTAACACCCTTCCGGCATCTGTTGTTATTTTGGGCTTCCCTTTTTGCTTGTGGATGCTTGAGGCGCTGCTGTTTCATGCCCTTTTTTGCTTGTGATATCATCGAAGTTATTAGTGTGTTAAAAGATATGAAAAGAACTAGAGCTAAATTGCGGCAGTATCAGTGTCCTTGATACATTGTGAGGCGCAGTGCAAGCTCTTGATACTTGTTAGTGTCAGTGTTGCTAATGGTGTTATTTCCAGTTTTTGTTAGTTGTATTAATGGTAGTGTTGTTACTTGCGTTAGTGCCAATTCTTTACCTGTGCTAGTGCTAGCTCTTGCTGTTTAATTTATTTGTACTTGTACCATTTTTGCTATTTAATTATAGCAATACCATGTCCTGATTTTTAGTCTTGCTAGTACCAAGCACTGAAGTACTGACTAGTATCAGTGCCAGAGTTGGCGCTGTCGACAATGTCATGGGACCACGTTCAAGCTTCAAGGTTCTGAGGTAGCTGTTGATCTGAGCGCTACCCTGTCTTTTTCTTCGTGCCATGACTAACAAACATCGATATTCAGGCTGTGTGATACGGTGTGATATATTCTTTTCATACGTTTGTTACAAGGACAATTTACAACTGTATGTCTGCAATACATTATAGCTTGATGTAATTCGTATTCTTTACTCTTTATTTTTCTTATAAAGTCGTGTTGGTTACTCTGATAGAATACTAAAAATATCCAATGCCACAAGAAAAAACACGCAATAAAACATGCAAAAAAAAAAAAAAAAGAAGAAGAAAAAAAGTAAATAGCAGAAGACTGATATTCCCAAATATAGGCAAGTCTCCCCCAACGCGCCGTTAAGCTTCCTTTGCCAACAAAAAACGGGAAACTGCTGTCTCACCATTACTATCGCCAAACTGTGTCTATCTCAAGGCGGTTTGATATTTTCCCGCTAATTTCAACAACTGATTTATCCTTTGAATACAAAATGAGCTTACCAGGGACAGGTTACGAAGATGAGGACTTGTCAATAAACTATATAGTACTATACACTGCAAAACCTAAACAGTAAAACCGAATTGTATTTAGAATCTTCTCTTAAGATGATTTCCATAATTTCTTTACAATTCAAGAATGATAATGATAAAAAAAAAAAAAATAATACTGACCTAGCATAAAAGAAAAATACTTTTACGAAACTGTGATGTTCAGTTTTTCATGAATCGGCCAAGAGTGAGTGAAAACGTCACAAATTGAGATCTTGAATTTGAGGCCTCGTAAAGATTTTTGAAACCGCGTTTGTCAATCGGGCGTGACTGATTTCGGAGAAATGTGATGTCACGTTCAACTCCATCACGCTGGAGATTGAAATACATCTATATTTGTTCTGGTTTGATACAAAAAACAGTGAAAAAAAGAAAAAAGAGATTTTGCAAATTGTCAACTCTGACTAAAATATGCTATTAAGGGTCCAAGTTAGATAAACTAATACAAATTGAAATGAATCAAAGTAAGTGTTTAAACTCAGAATTGATACAAGATTCTGTGGCATTTAGTAACCTTTCGCGAGCAGCTGTTCGGCATCCCCCATCTCAACAACATGACGTCACTTTAAGTTTTGCCATTTGCTGAATTTTGTGGTTTCCTGACAACCAATTAAAGACGACTTATACTCCTTACTCTCCGCTGCAATAGGAGTTATAGGTGCAATTGCACAATGCTTTACAGCAAGAGAGAGCTTTTGATTTCCTTCGTCCATTAATTACAAAGAATATGAAGTCTGATACTCGATTTCATTAGGTGAAACAGATGAAATATCAGCTCACATCTCCCAAGCTATAATCATTACAATTAATTGCAGTTTTGCGTCGTTTCCTGCAAGCCACGCACTCGAGCTGCAAGCACATCGTAAGTATCTCAGTGCTTGGCAATGGCGGAATGACAAGGCATCTATTCAATATGCGACAATGTAACGGTCCTCTGGTGGAAACACTTTCCGTCAGTCTTTGATTCTTTTATTGTCATTATATCATAATAATTATTATAATTATTGTTATCATAATCATGATAATAAATATGTTATTGTTGTTATTAATGTTATTATTATCATCATTATTACTTCTATTAATATCATTATTATCATAATGATGCTTAATATTGTTATCATATATTACTATAATTATCATTATCATTATTATCATCATCATTATCATTATTATTATTGTTATCATTATTGCTATCATTACTTCATTCTCTGAAGCGATTATTTGATATAGGAATCATGGCGGGTAGTTCAAATAATCAAAAATTTAGATATGAGACAGGAAGAAAAAGAAACAGCTTCATCGCACAGGATGCAGTTCATTTGAAAAGAAAAAAAAAAGAAAAAAAAGAAAAAAAAAAAGAAAGAAAGAAAAAAAAAAAAAAAATCCTACCTCGATGATATTAAAAATGGGGGAAAAAATCGAATCCCTTTTAGTTGTCACCAAGTCATGAAGACTGCGTTTCGCTTTTTTTTTCTTTTTTTTTTTCTCTTTCCAATTCTGGATAGGGAAATAACGACCCAGGTGTGACGACCTTGGACATAATCAGGGTGTTTCTGGAGTTCCTTTGCCTCACGCTGATGCACTCTTAAAAGATGAACATTATTGAACACTTAAAGATCGCATGTCATAGAAGCGAAGGATTTTTTTTTTCTTCTTATCATCATTATTATCATTATAATTTTTTTGTTTCCTTGCCTTGCTTTGATGCGCGCTTTAGGTTACACACCGCTTCGCCGTATCGGTTTTCGTAGATAGGCAATCGCTGAACATGAACACTGATCACCGTTGAACGTGAATATCTGAGAGTTATTTTTTTGTATCGTCTATCGCAGAGAAGCAATTAAGGCGGTAATTTTCCGGGCCGATGCGGTTCTGAAGCGGTTTTAATGAGGTTTCGTCGAAGGCCGTTCACTGCATCAAAGGAACAATTACGTGGCAAGATAATGGTATAGTGGGTTGTAACAGAATGATGGCGTATTATATTATGTAGCAAAGGAACATCTTGATAGCAAATGGATTCTGAGTTGTTCAACCGTTCATATAATATCATCAAATTTCTGAAAATGCTATTCAACAAATGAAACAACAACTTCTAAAATCAAAGACCTGTTTTTTTTGTTCTTGCTTTTTATCTAAACACTGTTCGATAATATGTGTTGTTTCCATGACTTGCAATATTTCTGCAACAGGGAACTGTAGCAAATTATCTCACAGACTCAGCAAGGTATTAACAAATCCTAGATCTCAATCAGACGAGAGAAAGAGAGAGAAAAAAAAATACATTAATTAAGACAACTTAATTAAACATGGAAAGAATAAAGAAAGAAAAAAGGCACAAAAATAACAACACCAAAAACATACTAGAAATCTGTAAAAAAAAGAAGGATGAAAGAAAGAAATAGCGAGATAGAAAAAAAAAAAAAAATCACCAAGGACATATACACAGAAAAAAATGGCCCCAACTACAGACTGTGACTTTGCAGAAATGTAGACCTGGGGAGATGTCTCCCTCCCTCTAACCCCTCCCCACTCTCCTTACCCCCCCCCCACCCCCACCCCAGTCGCGCAGTCACTAAGCACTAAGCAGACCGGATGCATAGTGACCAAGGAGAGGAAATATACTTCTTCCGCTAGCTGATCAGCTGTTCTTCCTGTCCGTGTGGCCAAGCAGTAACATAGGCCTATGTGGTCTAACGTAGGCCTAAGGAGACATGGGGGCGTCACTAGGGTCGATTTTCCCTCTTCCCCTTCTACCTGTTTCACCCTTCTCTCCATCCCCCGTTTTCAGAGGCCATCTTTTGTTTTTTCATCGGGCTTCGATTGGCGCATTTCACGAAGGTAGAGAGAGACGAAAAACATCAATAAGAGATAAACATGTTTACTTTATCGCAGATAGAAGAGGAGAAGGAATAGAGAAAACTATAGAGAAAGAGAGAGTTTTTGAGAAGATAGGAAAGTCCAAGGAAGAGAGCAGAAGTGGAAATTGTCCTAAACACATGAAAACGGACACCACAATAAAAGCTCACACAACTGTTAATGGTAACCTGGTGGTGCGTATCGGCACTGAACTTCCAATCGTTCTAAGTTAAGTTTCTGAATGCAACACAAAACTGATGTAAATGTATTCCAATATGACATGGATGTCCCTATGTGTCCCATGTGCGAATTTCTTGGGAGTATATTGCCTTGATTTACCACATCCCCCATGAAATAACATTAATACAAAAGATATGAGTAACTTCACACATACAAAAAATCGTTACAAATTCCACACTCTTCTCAGGCTATTAATGAAAAATCTATAGAAATCCTCCATTATCATCGGCTTAACCGCTCAAGATTCCTCCGAGTAATTAGAGCTTTGTCCGCCAGATGGCCGAGGACGTTGGCCCAGAGACCTTGAAAAATTTCATCCCAAGGAAGAAGGAAACGATTACGGGAGACTTTAGGACAGGTTGGAGAGGTTGGGAAAGGCTGTAAGCTCTCTTCGTCGTTTTCAAGACTTCTGTAAATATATATCTATCGTTATTTCTCTCTTTCCATTACTCTGTATCTCATTTATAGTTCTCATCGAGGCGCGTGTTTTGATCGTTCACAGTTTGTCGCCTCAACTGTGATGACTTCATCATTTTCCGCTCTGATTTTTTTCTCACAACTTAACATTTCTGGAACATCTACCCTTCATTTCAGCTGTTAAGAATGTCAATGTTTCCCTTGTACAACTAGAAAGTGAAGCGCAAAAGGTTAAATGCCAAGAATTCTAGGTATTTCCGGTCGGACTTCTAAGACATCGGCGCGCGACAGGCCGAGCTTCTTGTGTAAGAGAGGGCGGCCTTTGTAAAGAACGCCCAACTTCCGTATTTCATTCGCTCTAGCGCCTGATCTGAGGGATATAATCGGTCTTTTCCTTGCTAGTTAAATGATTAAGCAAATAGCCCAAAGACCACAAGAAAAAATCAACAATACAAGAAATGTAACCTCCTTAACGTAAAAATAAATGAAATGTGGATCCAGAAGAATAAACAACGGTCGAGGCGGACATTCGAACGGTGTTATGTGTAGACAACAAGCACACACGGCGCGGCTCGTTTCAAACTTTCCCTTTCT
The DNA here is from genome assembly GCF_977035675.1 of Penaeus japonicus. Lineage (NCBI taxonomy): Eukaryota > Metazoa > Arthropoda > Malacostraca > Decapoda > Penaeidae > Penaeus > Penaeus japonicus. The sequence goes on from NW_028234410.1 coordinate 23,873,593, forward strand.
CACCGCAGTCAAGGACACCACGCCATGCCCACTCCCCTCCCCACCCCTTCTCTTCTCCAACCCTTCACCCTCCTCCCTCCCACTACCCCTTCACCCTCCTATAATCCTTTCTTAATCCTATCCCCTGTAACATCCTACCTCTTCCAGCCTTCACAGCCTCCTCCTCCCCCCACCCGCCTTGTATCCCCCACCAACTCCCCCCTCCTCCCCCACCCTCCTCCCTGAGTGAACCCAGTCACACTAGATCCTCTGCTTGCTGCTTCGGGTCCGAACACGTCATGCAATGGGATGTGCCTGATGCACCGCTGGTTGTCTCTCACATGCAAGCCACGTGCACTGGTCTTCTACCCTTGCGTGTCTCTCTGAAGAAGGCGAAGCGGGTACGTCAAAAATGTAAAATAGGCATAAAAAAGGATTAAAAGAAAGAATGCACGAAAACACTCCGGATAAAAGAGGAGGCACGAAGACCGCAAGGACACTGGTGGTTACAGTTACGTCCACCTCTGTTGCTATTCCTGGACTTATTTGTTATAAACAGAATCATCTATCAATGCCATCGTCATTGCACGGAAAATACCGCAAGATTCTCCTCAAGATACACACTAATGCACCTTATTGTTTACATCTACCTCAAGAACATCAAGAAGGGTTAGCGAACGTAACTCATCACCAACGAGAGGTATGATCAAAGAGGTGGCGAAATTCATCACTAACGCAAGGTATCATCATTATTATCAACTCAGCTCGGAGAGAGATTACAAGCTGGAGATTTCAACGCATCATTACAACCAATCCTCATAGGCCAGTCACTTTCAACAGACGACAAAATGTAATTCCTGTAGTGAGAATCTGAGAGCTTTGACGACAGAACAAGTA
>NW_028234410.1:23876968-23879468 GCF_977035675.1 Penaeus japonicus
AGGAGAGGCAAGAAGACAGTGGGGGACGCGTTTTATAAATGGGGGGGGGGGGAGGGAATAGAGGGAGGAGGGGAGGAAGGGAGAGGGAATATTTTCTTTTCTTTGAGTTTCTTGACTATTTACGAGTAGCTGGAGAGGGGTGGGAGATAAGGGGAAGGGAGGATGGGGGGGGGGGGAGGGAGGAGAGCAGGGGGGTGGCAGGTGAGGAGGGGAGGTTAGAAGGGGAACTTCTATCGCGTTTCATGACTATTCATGAGGGGATGGAGGAGAGAAGGAGGGGAGAAGGAGGTGGAGAAAGGGTCATGAGGGAAGGCAGATGCCCCCAACGACCTTATGGTAGAACGAAGGTGGGCGGCCTTCAAGAGGTCGTCTGCTTGGGTCGTGATCATTTTTTTTTTTTCCCCTCAAGTTTTGTGTAAAAAAAGAATACCTAACGGTTTGATTGGGTGAAGATATGATGATACCTAATGATAATGAGGATAATTACTAGTCGTTGAGGGAGATAAAGATAATGATGAGGTACACGCTAGAAAATTTTAATTAACACAAATACATCAGATATAACACTTACCACAAATGACTGTGCCGGTGAGAAGACTGAGGGTAATTGTGCAGAATGTGGAGAACCTCTGCAACGGAACAAGGGAGAACGTTAAATCCTTGTGTAAGAGGACGATGTACAGTATTTATTGCGCTTACAATAATGTGAACTGTAATTAAAAAAACAAAACCTTTCTGGAATATTATATCTCTATTTCTATGTGTCTTTCTGCTTATCCATCTATCTATCCATCTATCTATCACGCATAACTACATATAATTATAAACAGCGATGGAAAGACAATCTAAATAAAAACCATATCTTGCAATAAAAACAAAAGGAAGAAAGTGAAAATATAAAAGACAATGCAAATGTTACACTCTGCCCTACATGGAATGCCAAAATAGACAATGCAGATATGAGAACAAGAGGAGAACCAGAGATTCATTCTACAAAAATACGAGAATGAATGTAAACAAGGAGAGAGAGAGAGAGATAATGATAATTGAAGTTATGCATGTAAGGCGAGGGTTGAGGGAAAGAGATAGGGGGGGGGGGGGGTTAGCAGAGAGACGGAAAAGAGAGGAGAGGGAACAAGAGATGAGAAGAAATATATGTCAAATGGCTGGGGGGACAGAGAGAGAGAGAGAGAGAGAGAGAGAGAGAGAGAGAGAGAGAGAGAGAGAGAGAGAGAGAGAGAGAGAGAGAGAGAGAGAGAGAGAGAGAGAGAAAGGTAAATGGAGGAAAAAGATAAAAACGGTAAAAACAAGGAGATGGAGAGGAAGGGGGGGAAATGGGCAAAGGGAGGGACAAGAAGGAAACAAAGGTAGAGAGAAGAGAAAGTGGAGAAAATAAAGAGAATGGAAGCGAAGGAAAAAAAAGAGGTAGAACGAGAGAGGGAATGAACGTAGAAAGAGGCAGAACGAGAGAGGGAAGAGGCGAAAGAGGTAGATAGAAAACGGGAGGAATAGGCGAAAGAGGCAGAAAGAAAAAAGAAAGAGGAGGAGGAAATGGCAGAAAGGGAGAGAGAAGACGAGGAGGAGGAGGCAGAAAGAGAGTGGAAAAAGAAGGCGAAAGAGGCAGAAAGAGAGAGACACAAGAGGAGGAAAAAAGGCAGAGAAGGGGTCGACGAGGAGAGAGAGGGAACGTCAGAGAGGGAAGACGAGAAGAAAGAATCAGCGAAAGGGGTTTGGGGAGGCGAGGGAGGGAGCGAGAGGGGAAGGGGAGGTGGGAAGCAAGAGGTACCTCCAGGGGGTGAAATGTAACATCAGTAATAGTAAGGTTGAAGCAACGAAACACAAGATGCGCTGGAGACGGAGAGAGGGAGGGATGACCTTACTCATATTTGCTGTGCGATTCGTTACAGGGTTGAAGAAAGAGTGGATCCGAAATAGAGGTTGAAAGTGGATTAACGAAACGAAAGAAAGCGAGGTTCGAGTAGCTGATGATACTGTTAACAAGAAAGTTAAGTTTAAGAAAAGAAACATACCCGTTTGATCACAATTTAATAAGCTCAAGAACATGAAAGTTAAAGAATGAAAGGCCAAAAGATAAATAAACAACACACAAAGCAAATGAAGTACCTAGCGTCACCCTCTCAAAGCGATTAAGGGGATCCCAGAGGAGACGAAATTGAGACAATTAGGCCTCCTCTCGCTACTGCAGGGCATCTTTCCAAGGCCTATAGGAGGAATATATTTTTATGGGAGCCTCATAACTATCAATCACATGACATTTCTCTTCGCCGCTTGGAAGAGAAAGTTCGGCAGAACGGATTGTGAACAGAGGGAGGGAGCGAGGGAGGGAGGGATGGAACGCGCAATGGAAGACGTGGAAGTTTGAAAAGGAGAGAATGGGGGATAAAGTGGTGAAGAAATATAATGGCGGTGATGAGAAGAAAGATAGACTGATAGAGAGACACAAACATGTATAAAAAAGGAGCTATAAGCAGACCGTTAA
>NW_028234410.1:23886968-23896968 GCF_977035675.1 Penaeus japonicus
CTCTTGATCTCACTCTTTTCTCTTCCTCTCTCTCTTGTCCCTCTTTTTCCCCTCCCTTCTAACTTTCCCATTGATTATAGGACATATGATCCAGGGAAGTATAATGACTCTCTGAAATCGATCCTAAAGCGAAGATGATTAATTATTTTTTTGTTCTTTTTATATATGCAAACATGGCACGTACAAATTGTGAATGGTAGGTAAAGCAAGACTAAACATAGAATAGCAAGATGGAATAAAAAAAAAAAGAGAAAGAAAAAGAAGAAGAAAAAAAGAAAAAGAAAAAGAAAATAAGCGAAAGAGAGAGAGAGAGAGAGAGAGAGAGAGAGAGAGAGAGAGAGAGAGAGAGAGAGAGAGGAGAGAGAGGGGAGAGAGAGAGAGAGAGAGAGAGAGAGAGAGAGAGAGAGAGAGAGAGAGAGAGAGAGAGAGAGAGAGAGAGAGAGAGAGAGAGAGAGAGAGAGAGAGAGAGAGAGAGAGAGAAGAAAAAAGAGAAGAGGACAAAGTATGCCAAACCAGTCACAAGGTTACATGCTTTTCTTTTTATCTTCTTTTTTTTATTTGTCAAAAAGATGAGTCGCGGTGGAATTAGGAGCAGGGGAGGGGGGGAGGGGGTGAAGGAGGTGACGAGGTGGGAGAGGGGGGAGGAGGCGGTCTCTTGCAACCCCACGGATGTAGCAATCCCGACGTACTTTTGTTTTGCACACACACTCCCCCCCCACCCCCCACCCCCACACACACACTCTTCAAATCGCACTGCTATAACCAGAAAGGCTGCTTATATAATAGCACTCGATCCCTTCTCTCTCAAAAGCTAGAAGACAGGAAAACAAACGAAAGGAGACAAAAAAAAAGGAGGAAACAAGAGAAGGAAAGGAGGAGGAAAATGACTCAAGATAGAGAAAAGGAGATCGAGAAGGAGGATAAGATAACCGGTGGGGCGAGGCGCGTCCTCTCACTTTCAACCACTGCAACAGAATCTAGGCCGTCGTCCTTGACAACCGATAAAAAACAACGAGTGAAAAAAAAACAAGGAAAGAGATGCATAAAATAGACGAATTGCCAATAAAGAATAAAATATGAGAGTATATGAATGAAACAAATGAAGGATGAATGACTTAATAAGCAATAAACAAACAAACAAACAAACAACTGCAATAAAAACACAAAACCATCCTGTTCGCCTCCTTAAGGAATTTTGGGGATTCCTCGCAACATGGGAACTCATTGGTGGTCCTGCGGCGGAAGTTTTGTTGCATGCAATGAAAGAAGCGTCACATCCTGTAGTATCAGTGCGTGTGTGCGTGTGTGTGTGTGTTCGTGTGTATGTGTATGTTTATGTGTGTATCCATGTGTGCGTATGGGGGGGGGGGGACCTTTGTGTGCCTGTGTTAGAAGTACACTTATTTTTTTCTTTTTCTGAGTCTTTGATTTGAGTCGTTGAGTCTTCGATAGATTTTCGCCTCCAATGTAACTGTGACCTTCTGACTCAGGTGGCTGAGTCGCTGTATCGTGAGTCATAATGCCATAGTTACGGTGACGGGCAAGAAGAACACATATACACGCCAAGTGACTTTAACATTGACGGCTTGTTATCGGTGTTTATATACAGTGTGTGTGTGTGTATGTGTGTGTGTGTGTGTGTGTGTGTGTGTGTGTGTGTGTGTGTACGTGCGTATGCGTCTTTATGTGTGTGAACAGTTATTACTGAATGTGCGCATGAGTATGTACATACAACATGTAGTGTGTATGCATTTGTAACTGAACTTACTTTCACATCTAGATAAATTGTCTATTCCGTAACGGAGTAGTCTTGCATGCTCAAAAATATCGCCCAAGAAATGAAACAAAAAAACAACATTGCAACACCAACAGCTGGCAACAGGTCCTCCATTGCGTCCTGAACCCCCTTCTCCCCTCCTACTCCCCTCATCCCTTCCCCCCCTCCCTCCCTACGCATGGCATGTTCGTGGGGGTGGAAAGGAGGGAGAGAGATGGGGAGAGGAGGGGGAGAGGAGGGAGAGAGGAGGGGCAGAGGAGGGGGAATGCATCGCAGGGAGGAGGAGGAGGAGGAGGAGTGGGGGGGGGGTAGTTGTAGTTCATGTGTAAGTGAGGTAAGAAGGTCGCAGCAAGTCGCTCAGTCGTAAGTTCCGTTGCGACTTGTGAAAACTCCAGATGACTTATGATTATCGACATTTTACGAGTTTGATGATGATGATTATAATTTTCATTGCGTGTATCTCGTGTGAGGGAGACCATTACAACCTCAAGGCAGGTTAAATTCGGATCTTAGATTTCCCTACATGCATAAACCTGTAATTGTTACTGAAAAATACCATGTACCTAAACACATACACAGACAGATAGACTAAGGCTCTCATAATCACTTTACGGCAAGTGAGTAATATAGTAATATAATCTCACTCAATACAAATTTCCCAATAACGTCATGAATTCAAGGGGAATCACCAAAGTCTTGTCGATTAACACACCTTCAGGAAAATTTAGAGATGTCGAAGGGTCTTATCTTAGGGTAGTCCCCCCTCGTATGCAATGCTGAGTCGAGGTACAGTGCACGTCATAACCCTAATTTATGTTGCAAGTGGGCGCGCTGCAGTCTCCTCCGTACGTTTGCTTCATTTGTATCTTAATGGGATATTCCCTTCATGAACGTTCTGGTGGGAACACCTATCTTGCTTGGTTACTTGTGGCGTTTTCGCAGTATCATAATCAGTCGATATGAGAATTTGAAGCACGGTGGTGTTTTCTTGGACTTTATATGTGACGCAGAGACGGATTTATATCAGGTATTAAGTATATTCAGTTCGATTTAAAAACCATATTTAGCAACTCATCTCCCGTGTTTACTACTCACTAAAGGTCAGCCTTCACGTCCTTTCTTAGTTGCATCACTTAACGGGACCTTTGTCGTCTTTTTATGCAAATACATCTTATACATCTGTTTCCACAGTCAACCACACGCAGATATATACATTAGCATACGCAAACTGTATAATCGTGTGAGTATTCTTTCATCAGACAAAGTTAATGATTAAGCAACTGCATACCAAAAAGTTATAAAGTGTAACGTTTGTTCTGAATAAACGGCATTGCTTCACAACTTCCAAAAATTGGACATTACGTGACGAACAGCTGCCTCGAAGAGCCTGTTTGTGGATGAGCTCTTGTCGCCGGGTGCCAGAACAAGAGCTAACTCTGGCACCAGCTCTGGAGGGTGCCAGGTTCCAGCTGGGGTGCCACCGACAATAACCGTCATGGCCTGTAGCTGCTGACAGGCACTAACCTCCTTCCTCCCTTTTCGGAACACACGGGCCCTGTTGTCGCTACCCTTGCGTCACTCCCTCCATTCACAATAGCGCGAGACGAGGTAAACAAAAAAAAACAAAAAACAACAAAAAAACAATTGCAAGAGACGAGAGAGATAAAGAGGATTCGGCGTTGCGTCAGGTTCCGCCGCGGCAAGACAAGGCAAGGCAAGGCAAGGCAAGGCAAGGCAAGGCAGTCTCGAGGAGGAAAGTGTTTCCTTACAAGTCCCACAGACAGACTCTCACGCTCCGCTGCCTTACGGTCGGAGTGGCTTGAACCAACACTCCTGAGTCATACTTCATTCTGCTGGGATTCCCTTCAGCTCACACTCCTGCATGATGCTATTGTTCTAAGCTCAATGGGTGGCACACGACTGATTCATTCTAATGGCCGTAAGTGATTTGTAAATCCTGTTCCGCGTCTGTATATGTACAAACTTATTCATAACTCACGATTCCTTTACACATTCATTAAGAAATGGATAAGAGGAGATCTTTATTACGGATTCTACGGGAAAGAATAAACATTTGGTATATCATTAAACAGTAAATGTGCGTGATATCTTAGAAGAAGAATGCAAGACCAGGATTTGGCTCAAGCTGCTGCAACAGAGGGATCAACTGGAATCTGATTTTTTTCGAGGAGGAAGAAATCAAATTATTCAATGAAGCGCGAACCACATGGCTTATGTAACAGAGACGTTATTCGATGAATTCCTTTAGGATTTATAATAACATCTTTCAATCTATTTTCACTTGGGGGAACGATTCTTGTGAACTTACCGTTTTTTTACTAATGCATTTTTTTTAACTTTTTGAAATCCGCTAAATGCAAAAAATACGGCGTCTCAATTTTGCTAAGCAGTCCGATTTCGTGTGGAGTACGAATCAAGGTCTCTGCACTCGGTCTGAACACACGAAAAGCTCTGCGTCACATGATATACTTCGACAAAATCGACATCGTCATTTCTCTTCGCCAAAATAACTAAGACTGATTTAAATATGTAACAGACATCACGCGTTTTTTTCTTCAATACAACGAATAGAGTGGCATGGTGATTTCTTTCCTTCTCAATTAATGAAAACGTAAGATTAATTGGTTTTCTTGGCCATGCTTCAACACACACACACACACACACACGCACACACACACACATACACGCACACACACACACACACACACACACACACACACAGACAACGTAATTTAGGTGGGAGGCCGAATTAATATGTTTTCAAATGTTATGTGAAACGCGTGACTTTTCTGGCGACGGGAGTGTGCGTGAAGGAATTCTAACTGGGTCAAAGTTAAGCTCGATATCTGGACGTGCAATAAATCAATATGAGTTTGGATATGATGGATGGGAGGCGTAATTTGTTCTGGAGTGAGCTGGATAAAGAGAGAAGTATGTAGAAAGGCAGATAGATATATGAATAAGCAGAGTTGGGCACACACACACACACACACACACACACACACACACACACACACACACGCACGCACACACACACACACACACACACACACACACACACACACACATATACACACACAACCACACACACACACACACACACACACACACACACACACACACACACACACACACACACACACACACACACACACACACACACACACACACACACACACGTGCGCGCGCAACCACAAACTCCCAAAGCGAGACAAAGCACGAGCTATTGACTGATAGCTTTGTTCCTACAGATAGATAGATAGACAGATAGATAGACAGAGAGATAGTTATATATATATATATATATATATATATATATATATATATATATATATACATATATATATATATATATATATATATATATATATATATATATATATATATATATATAGATAGATAGATAGATAGATAGAGAGAGAGAGAGAAAGACAGAGAGAGTGAGAGGTAAATAGATAGATAAATAGATAGATAGATAAAGAGAGAAAGAGAGAGAGAGACCATTCTCCCATTTCACCTCGAAAATCATGAGCAGATGCATGACTGTTGAATTCATGCAATCCCCAAGATGTATCGGCGGAGGCCAGGCAAAGCCTCACGGCCTCCAACGAGCAGAAATCCGACTAATCACAAGAACAATTTGTCACTGTCCCTGAACGAATTCAAAACCTTGAGAGGACAATCCTAAGAATAAACGCCTCTAAATAGATTTTGTTGTCATGTTCTCCTACTATGCTTTTGTACGTTCGTCTCATTATGTATATTAATATATTCACTCTCACTGGGATAACTGAAGAAGAGAAATTTAGATAATAGGCATCTAATTCTTCATGAAAGATAGTGTTTCTTATTTTTTTCTTATTTGTTTCATATTTATTTTACTTCTTTCTTATTCATATATTTATTCTTGTAAGTGAATGTCCAGCGACAAGAGAATGTATAATAACTTTACGAAAATTGGGAAAAAGAAAGCCGACACCTGACTTCGGCGATTTTTACAAACATGTAAAAACATGCAAAGTAGAAATGCTATATCTAGATATTAATAAGCCTTCACTATAAGTTAGTATAGTCATTACGCCATCAATACATTCAGTAAGATAAGTAAAAAAAAAAAAAAAAAAGGATGAAGGATTCACAAGAAAGCGTTATCATGCAACTTTTCTTCGGGAATTCTCTATATTGAGGAAAACAAAGAGTGGGAAAAAGGGCGTGTGTGTGGGGTGGGCGGGAGGAGGGACTTAAGGCGTTCCCCGGAAACGGTCATGGTTTGGTTGGAAACAAGAAACGTCGTTTAGGAGAACCATTACCTTGCACTGTGCAATTAACAGAACGGAAAATCGTACTATGTGTGTATTTTCCCTTTCGGCGTACGCCTATGAACATATTGAGAAAAAAAGACAAGCATAATAATTATAAGAACATGGATACATACAGACACATAAACGCAATACGTGTCTTGAGTGTACTTGACTCCATGGTGATTATACTTTAACGCCGATGTCACGTTTATTTACGTGGAACGGGCTGCCTCGAGGACATCAATGATCAGGAAATTACGGGAATGTCTTTGGTATTAAGATTATTTTTAAAAACTACTTTAAAAACACTGCCAATCTATCTGTTGCTTCAGTCAGCCAAAGGAAAAAAAAAAAAGGAAAGGGAAAAAAAAGAACAATCAACACTCTAAAACCTACTAGATCTGTCACTGCAAGTCTCCACACATTGCCGAGATCCTGCACTGACGAGGCTTACCTTGGTAGGAAGCGCGTGGAGGTCGCGGCAAGGCAGTCCTTCCTTTATTCAACTCAGGTCTGAACACTGGTATCCTCGTGCGCCGCTACACGCGACCAGCCAGCCAACCGCAAGCGACTATATTTCTTTGGCAATGTATTAATATCACACCTGGTTCAGATTTATTGAATGGCTATTGTTTCTCTTTCCTATTGATTTTTCTTTTCGGAGAGTTTAAAGAGAATGAGCTATCACCGAAAGTGCTCAAGCGTCCACTCGACTCGATTCAAACAAAAGAGCAGCGCTACCGTCCAGAAAGGCAATCAGCTTTCCGACACCTTCGGCTTCGGTGCTTCAAGCAAGCGCTCGCCTAAAAGCAGGACCGAATTGTGTGTTGCTGGCGAGGCAGCGGCTGAGACACTGTCCCATTGCGGACTCAGACTTCCCAGGTCAGCCCCTCGCTCCTCCTTTCGGGGGAATCCCGGGCTCGGAGTCTGCGGCGTCCGTCTGGTCACGCCCACAAAGGGGCATAGGGGCGAGCACGGCGACCAGGTAAGAGTGGGTAGTTGAAGTCAGTTATCTTCGGGACTGTCGATGTGATAGGATAGCGGTGTTGGTGTCAGCGTTATTCTCTCGGTATGTTACTGCTTTGAATACGATTGATATTTCTATTACTATATATAATAAAAAAATAATAGCATACTATTACTAGATGTTGCCATTGTTACAATCATTGCTACTATAACAACTAGTATTAGTATTATTCCAATCTTCTACCTATATTTACCGTTACTCTTCCATCCCCTCCAGTACTTTCTCCCACTCCCGCTCCCTCAGTACCACCAATAGATTCGACTGCTAACATTACAGTAGTAACAGCAGCCCCGAAAAAAATAACATTTACTGCAGAAAATATTAATATTGTACATGAAGTCAGCGAACAGTATTAACACACAAATTACCCAAAATAACAAGCCATTACACAGTCGCTTCAGAAGCATTACCTGAAAATATAATGTACAGAGAAGTAACACGTGACCCATGCATGCTATCAGGCTCTATTGAACGGTTTAATAGAGTTCAAATAAAAAAGGTTCATCATCCTAATTAAGAGATAACCGCAAATCCTCTATTTAACAACACCCAATCGCCGTTTTCTGTAGTGTCGAAAGTTCTGTGGTTAATTTAACAGACCACGAGTGAGCATGCGTGATGGAAACAGGAAAGAAATATTGAGGCAAATGTAAGGGAAAGAGATCTGAATCCACGAAGTACGAAGATATATACATGTAAATACTCGTAATTCCCTAACAACAACGAACGAAAAGAACAGCTTTAATGATAAAGATACTAGTATTAAATGATAACACAATAAAAACAATAAAAAAAGGACAAAGCAACAACAAAACAATCATCTTACTGCACATATCCATTTACATTTTTTCTTCAACTTTAATAAATATCTCCTCCGCAAACACATACATTCCGAGCAAACATAGTCACTGACAGACTGGTTCCACGTTTGTCCATGAAATAGATGGCAACCGCTGTATCTATGGATATCTGTCTATTTTTTCTATCCTCCTCGTACCCTCTCTGATCATCTATTTATCTACATATTTATCTGTGTATTAATCAATATTTATATATCTATCTATCTATTATATGACTATCTATTTTTCTTTTCCCCTATTTCTCTATCTCCTTCTTCTCTTCCATCTCTTCCTCCCACCCTGCTCTATAATTTCACCTAACCGCTCTCTCCCTTCCCGCCCCCCTCCTCCCTCCCCTCCTTCTCCCTCACGCCCTCTAACTCACCAAAAGTTACCTCAACAGTCCCGGGGAACTCCCAGCCGCCGGACCGGTAGGAGGGCACCGCTATGTGAGCAGCTATGGGGCCGCTTCCTCGCTCTTTCTTGCTCTCTCTTTCTCTCTCTCTCTCTCTCTCTCTCTCTCTCTCTCTCTCTCTCTCTCTCTCTCTCTCTCTCTCTCTCTCTCTCTCTCTCTCTCTCTCTCTCTCTCTTTATCTCTCCTTTCTCTCTCTCTCTCTTTCTCTTTCTCTCTCTGTCTTTCATTTTTTCTTCTGGCCATTCAGTTCGTCTGAAGACTGGATTTTTTTGTCTGTTTATATTATTCTTTGATACGGATTTATTAACATTAATTACTTTCTACTACTACTGCTGCTGCCGTTACTGATGCTACTATTACTAATGTTTAGCTTTTTGCAGTTGTTATTGTTATCATCAATATCTTTTTTTTTTCATTTCCTTCTTATCATTATAATCGTTATCACTCCCATCATCATTAGTGCTATGATCGGCAGCTGTAGCAAAAGGAACAACGTAACAGTCCTAATTCCCTATAAGGTCATCATTATTATTATAACCTCATCTTGAAGATTCCACTTTTGGAGACGGCTTTTGGGTATTTCCCGTGACGCGGGGTGGCGGTGGGGGGGATCATGGTTACGGGGGGTGGAGAGAGAGAGAGAGAGAGAGAGAGAGAGAGAGAGAGAGAGAGAGAGAGAGAGAGAGAGAGAGAGAGAGAGAGAGAGAGGAGAAGAAAAGAGAGAAAGAGAAAGAGAAAGAAAAAGAGAGAGAGAGAGAGAGAGAGAGAGAGAGAGAGAGAGAGAGAGAGAGAGAGAGAGAGAGAGAGAGAGAGAGAGAGAAAGAAAGTCACGGAGAAGGAATAAAAGGGAAAAAAAGGAGGCAGCACTTGGGAAGAGAGAATAGGCGAGACGAAAAGAGAGGGGGTGAACTAAGGAATGGAGGTGAAAGAGAACAACAAGAGGAGAAAGAGGGGAAGGAAGAAAGGGAATGAAGAAAGGCAAGGAAAGGCGGATAGATAGATAGACAGATAGACATAGAGAGAGAGGGAGAGAAAGAGAGAAGCAGACAGAGACAAAGAGAGAGAACTAGAAAAAAAAACAGTTAATCATGCAAAGATACGAACAAAAAGAAAACCAGATAGAAAGAGAGAGAGAAAGAGAGCATCAAGATAAATAAGCCAACCCGAAAGGCAGAAAAAAAAACACAAACGTCTGACCCCCCCTCCCCCTCCCCCCTTCGCCTTTCACGTGCGGGGATCTCCCGGTCATTGGCGTAGGCGACGTTGGGATCATCCCCTCTTCCTAGACGACGCGCTCGCCTTCTTTCCTTAAACGATACATTTGGGGATTTTGCTAGACTTCGTTGCGTCAAAATCAAAACCTAAATAAAATAAAAAAGTTGATCTCTCCACTTTCTGATCGATGTTTTACGGGATTTCATTAGATTTCGTCGGATCAGCCACCTAGCGATCTAAAAGCCAACTAAATTTCTTTGCCAATCGGTTAGAATCAATAAATACAGCGCTGTAATAACTGTAGTACTATAGATTACAGGACGTTTTCACTCACTGAAAGTCTTCTCCCTGGCGAGTACAGGTCAAGGTAATGGATACGGTCAGAGGACCTCCAGTCACCCTTTC
>NW_028234410.1:23909468-23911968 GCF_977035675.1 Penaeus japonicus
GCAACATAAGGAAGGAAGCATGAGAACAACAGAAATGAAAAAAAACATGGAAACAACATGAGACAAGAAAATATGAAATAACACAAGCTAGATATGACAGGGACAACACGAAGAAAAGAAAACACGTTTCAAGCAGTATGATTAAGGAATCATGAGGCAACATAACGGACGCAATATGAGTGAGGACGATTTGGAGTAGCATGAGGCCGCATGGAGAACAGCACATGGGCGATCGTCTATGGCAAGCATGGGTGTGGCGATGGGGAACGTAGCGAGACTAGTTCCGGGTTATAAAGTATGAAGGACACAGAGACCGCAAGAGAGAAGGAGAGAGAAAGAGATCACGTGAGAGAGAATGAAAGAAAGAGAGAAAGAAGGTGATCGTGAGAGAGAATGAGAGAGATAGAGAAAGAGATCACGTGAGAAAGAATGAGAGAGATAGAGAAAGAGATCACGTGAGAGAGAATGAGAGAGATAGAGAAAGAAATCACGTGAGAGAGAATGAGAGAGATAGAGAAAGAGATCACGTGAGAGAGAATGAGAGAGATAGAGAAAGAGATCACGTGAGAGAGAATGAGAGAGATAGAGAAAGAGATCACGTGAGAGAGAATGAGAGAGATAGAGAAAGAGATCACGTGAGAGAGAATGAGAGAGATAGAGAAAGAGATCACGTGAGAGAGAATGAGAGAGATAGAGAAAGAGATCACGTGAGAGAGAATGAGAGAGATAGAGAAAGAGATCACGTGAGAGAGAATGAGAGAGATAGAGAAAGAGATCACGTGAGAGAGAATGAGAGAGATAGAGAAAGAGATCACGTGAGAGAGAATGAGAGAGATAGAGAAAGAGATCACGTGAGAGAGAATGAGAGAGATAGAGAAAGAGATCACGTGAGAGAGAATGAGAGAGATAGAGAAAGAGATCACGTGAGAGAGAATGAGAGAGATAGAGAAAGAGATCACGTGAGAGAGAATGAGGGAGATAGAGAAAGAGATCACGTGAGAGAGAATGAGAGAGATAGAGAAAGAGATCACGTGAGAGAGAATGAGAGAGATAGAGAAAGAGATCACGTGAGAGAGAATGAGAGAGATAGAGAAAGAGATCACGTGAGAGAGAATGAGAGAGATAGAGAAAGAGATCACGTGAGAGAGAATGAGAGAGATAGAGAAAGAGATCACGTGAGAGAGAATGAGAGAGATAGAGAAAGAGATCACGTGAGAGAGAATGAGAGAGATAGAGAAAGAGATCACGTGAGAGAGAATGAGAGAGATAGAGAAAGAGATCACGTGAGAGAGAATGAGAGAGATAGAGAAAGAGATCACGTGAGAGAGAATGAGAGAGATAGAGAAAGAGATCACGTGAGAGAGAATGAGAGAGATAGAGAAAGAGATCACGTGAGAGAGAATGAGAGAGATAGAGAAAGAGATCACGTGAGAGAGAATGAGAGAGATAGAGAAAGAGATCACGTGAGAGAGAATGAGAGAGATAGAGAAAGAGATCACGTGAGAGAGAATGAGAGAGATAGAGAAAGAGATCACGTGAGAGAGAATGAGAGAGATAGAGAAAGAGATCACGTGAGAGAGAATGAGAGAGATAGAGAAAGAGATCACGTGAGAGAGAATGAGAGAGATAGAGAAAGAGATCACGTGAGAGAGAATGAGAGAGATAGAGAAAGAGATCACGTGAGAGAGAATGAGAGAGATAGAGAAAGAGATCACGTGAGAGAGAATGAGAGAGATAGAGAAAGAGATCACGTGAGAGAGAATGAGAGAGATAGAGAAAGAGATCACGTGAGAGAGAATGAGAGAGATAGAGAAAGAGATCACGTGAGAGAGAATGAGAGAGATAGAGAAAGAGATCACGTGAGAGAGAATGAGAGAGATAGAGAAAGAGATCACGTGAGAGAGAATGAGAGAGATAGAGAAAGAGATCACGTGAGAGAGAATGAGAGAGATAGAGAAAGAGATCACGTGAGAGAGAATGAGAGAGATAGAGAAAGAGATCACGTGAGAGAGAATGAGAGAGATAGAGAAAGAGATCACGTGAGAGAGAATGAGAGAGATAGAGAAAGAGATCACGTGAGAGAGAATGAGAGAGATAGAGAAAGAGATCACGTGAGAGAGAATGAGAGAGATAGAGAAAGAGATCACGTGAGAGAGAATGAGAGAGATAGAGAAAGAGATCACGTGAGAGAGAATGAGAGAGATAGAGAAAGAGATCACGTGAGAGAGAATGAGAGAGATAGAGAAAGAGATCACGTGAGAGAGAATGAGAGAGATAGAGAAAGAGATCACGTGAGAGAGAATGAGAGAGATAGAGAAAGAGATCACGTGAGAGAGAATGAGAGAGATAGAGAAAGAGATCACGTGAGAGAGAATGAGAGAGATAGAGAAAGAGATCACGTGAGAGAGAATGAGAGAGATAGAGAAAGAGATCACGTGAGAGAGAATGAGAGAGATAGAGAAAGAGATCACGTGAGAGAGAATGAGAGAGATAGAGAAAG
>NW_028234410.1:23916968-23919468 GCF_977035675.1 Penaeus japonicus
TTGTCTATTTGTTTGGTCGCTCTATTTGTTTTTTCTTATCTGCTTTTCTATTCGTATGTTTGTGTTTCTGTGCGTTTACTTATCCTCTTATCATTATCATCGTCATCATCCTCATCCTCATCATCAACACCATCATCACTTATCTATTCTTCTATTTATCTATACAATTGGTTGGGGGGGGGGGGTCTGGCTCGCCTGATAGTGGTTTAATCCATATCAGTACATATGTAAATTATTGAGATAATTCATTACCCAGTTTCCATTCAAAGATCTTTTCATTATTCATTCTGATTACTACGGACCGAAATTACATTTGAATATTAAGGTCAATAAATGTGTATCACTATGTGGATAATGACACTGCACGACTCATAATTAGGAAAAACTTTTCTACTGAAAAGATTCTGATTCAGGTGTGGCAAACAGCATCCCCTGAATATGGTGTACTGAAATGCATACTCTGATACATGATGTACTTGAAACAGGCTTGCTTAATTAGCCATCACAAAAGTAGTATGTTTGCCTGTACGTCTTAGAATAGATGTGTATGCATATGTGACATAAGAGTGCTGAACTTTATATCCCCATATAGTTATGTGCTTGACTGGACATCGCCAAAAATGCGTAGAATGTGCATTAAAAAAACTATTTATCCTAAGGCAAGACTGCTTGATTAAAAATCCTGACGGTTTTCTACTTGAAAATATATCTAGGGACAGGATTTCTTGTTTACAAATTCCTCCAAAAGGAGTCTCATCTGACACGGTCTGACACACTAACAATGCAGACATCTATATCGCGACACGTTTGCCACAACCTGCAGTTGTGAATGACAGGTACTTAAAACGCGTGACACATTCTTTGAGGCCCGGTAATTGTTGTCAATAACATTAGGCACAGGTGCTTGAAACAGGTAAGTCTGCCACATGTTCCTGACATAGCACCCCTTCATAAAACGACCTGACACGAATCTGGATAGAGGAAAAGGACAATTAGAGGCAACGGAGGAAGTGAATTCAGTTATGATGGGAATGACAATCGCAGGTGTTGAGCAGCACTCACGCCGCCGCACGTGTGAGGCAACAGGTTTGTTTACACCGACACACATAATACGAGCCGTAGGAACATCACTTCTCTTAACATTCATTTTCCACAAATGTCTCTTCACCATAACACCATCACCGAGAAGCCACAGCACCACGCACATCCACACACCACACAGCGAAGTTCCTCTGCATAATACTCCAATTGTAAACAAAGCGGGGGACTTTCACCACGCGGCCCCTGGCACGGCACACGGCGAGGCGGCCTCCTCGCCAAACACGCTAAATCACCGGGACTCACTGTTAAGAATTGTCCTGGCGACGGTCACACGCGGCCAGTTGGAGTCAGACTGCGCCAGGCTCAGGACCTCCCCAGGATTTAACACATCGGGCGACTTGTCCAAGGACACTCCGCCCGCCGCCCGTAAGGTCTCGCGCCCAGCCAATCACGCGGCCGTAAGACCATGGCTGACCTCGCCGCCCATCGCGCCCTCAGGAAGCTTGCATGGAAGCCCGGCCCACCCGAGGAGTCTTTCCTTCTGTCCTGCAGCTTCCCCCTCCTTCCTTGTACCCGTGTCCTGCCCCTCCCCCTCCCCCTCCCCATTCCCCCCCTCGGCGGCGGTCGGGCGGCCCGCTCAGCTCGCCTCACTTACCATTGTGACGCCGGGGAGTGACGTCGGCGAGCTGCGTCCCTCTCCTATCCGCTCCTCAGAGCCGTCCTCACGCATATCCTCGTCAACGTAAACATCCCAACGACGTGAAAATATCCGGCCGAGAAGAGAAGAGAAATTACGAAACGGCTTCAGCTTCGGCGAGCCAGCGACACCGTGCTCCCTTCACTAAGACCAGAGCTTCACTAACTCTCTCTCTCTCCCTCCGCC
Source organism: Penaeus japonicus (assembly GCF_977035675.1). Taxonomy (NCBI): domain Eukaryota; kingdom Metazoa; phylum Arthropoda; class Malacostraca; order Decapoda; family Penaeidae; genus Penaeus; species Penaeus japonicus. The sequence goes on from NW_028234410.1 coordinate 23,918,893, forward strand.
CCGCCACTCTGCCGCCTCGCCCTCGCGCTGGAAAGAAAGTGCACCAGCGACGGCGGAGCGGCACTCTCGCTCGCCTGCTCGACCCACTCCCACACTACTATTTTCCCACAACCTTACCCACTCCCACACTGGCATCTCTTCACACTGACATTTAGCCGCAGCCTAGCCCACTCCCACCCTGGTATTGCTCCCACAGCCTACCCCATTCCCACACTACCCTTTTCCACAGCCTACTCCTCTCCCACACTCTTGTTCTTCCTTACTCACTCCCACACTGGCATGTTCCCACACAACCTTACCCTTTCCCACTCTATTGCTTTCCCACAGCCTGCCCTTCTTCCACTGACACTTTCCCACATACCCTGGTATTTCCCCACTTCCTACTCCCACTCCCCTACGCTAGCATTTCCCAGCACCTAGACTACACGCTCCGCCGCCTAGGATTACTCTCAGAACCCATGCCCAGCACCCTGTCTTACTAGTCATGCTTATTAGTCATGCATCTTCCCTCGGTTATGGAGTCTCGTCCATGAACAAAAAAAAAAAAAAGAAAAGAAAAAAAGAACGAACGAGCCT
>NW_028234410.1:23976968-23979468 GCF_977035675.1 Penaeus japonicus
GGAGACTGTTTGTGCGATGAAGATATATTGGTATCATTTGTCGTTATCATTGTTGGCATTGGTATCATATAATCATTATCATTAACATTATCAGATGTAACGAAAATAATAATGATATTATAAAAATGATGACAGAACAATAGAACAATATTCTGCGCAATTTCGTATTCCCGTTGCTGCCTATATCAAAACCTTCTCAAAATAACATGGGCAAGTGACTAAAACTTTTCATGTGTATCTTGAGAATTTCGGTAGGTCCCTGTGCTTAAAACAAGTATGCATTTATGCCCCATACGGTTTTAACAGTAGTAGTAGTAGTCAGGCTACGTCAGACTACATCTGAATGTCTGTGAACTTAACATCTGATCTATGAATATATTTATATACGATCTGTTTATGCATATGCGCATGTATATGGGAGAGAGAGTGAGTGAGAGAGAGAGAGAGAGAGAGAGAGAGAGAGAGAGAGAGAGAGAGAGAGAGAGAGAGAGAGAGAGAGAGAGAGAGAGAGAGAGAGAGAGAGAGAGAGAGAGAGAGAGAGAGAGAGAGAGAGAGAGAGAGAGAATGTGTCTGTATGTATATGTGTATGTAAATATGTGAATCAATGAGTGAGGGAGTGAATGAGTGAATAAGTGAGTGAATTTGAGCTTAGATGTAATTATTAGTGTCGATGTGAGTGTGTGTGTGTGTATTAGTATGTGCATGTGATAAAGCTTGTCAAATTGATGAATATACAGGGAGTTACTTCATCTAGAATACCAATGAGTAATTTAATTCTTATTGTCATACCATGCCATAGTATGTCCAAAAAAGAAACAAAGCCAAGGTTCAGAATTAAAACAATTGTCACAACAACGATTTATGAAAATAACTGAAAGATCTCTGCAGGGAGGGAGGGGCATAGAGGGAATCAACTGGAACTGAATGCAGAATGAATATGAAACAAAAAATAGGAAAGAAAGCATTAAAGAAGGATAGGAGGTAATTACTGATGAACAACCATTGTCGGAAAACAAGGAAAAATGGTGAATGATAATGAAAGTATATTGCTTAACAGAGTAATGAATTTGCAGTTTTACTCTATTGCAACTTCTATTTCCCCCGAAAGGTTTAGTAAAGCCCAAAGCTCTTAAAATAGAGGCATAGTGTATGCATTTCACTTTATTAAAGGTGATGACTAGAGCCGAGACACAATTCTTATATTTTTGCAATACTTACTCTTTGGCAGGAATGTTTTAGAGCCAGGTTGACTCCCTGTTTCTGCAACGCCTTTAACAGCGGAGGGAATTCGATGGAGTCACATCGTAGTCGATGAAGGGACCTTTTTCTGTTTCCTTTTCATTGCAACTGACTGACGAATGCAATCCAGTTTGCTCTCGAAGTTGATGCTGGTTCACTGCATGTAGTATTCTGCGAAGAACATCTTGTAGGATGTTGATTGGTCTGTGGTTCTTGATGCCTATTTTCTCGCTCTTCTGTAGATGATGGCAACTCTGATGGTAAGACAGGAAGTGGAGATGCATCTGCGGTGGACGATGGTGGAAGGTTGGTCTTGAAACCTCCTGGTGCTCTTGAACTACACGCAGAAACCCTCGTATCTACAAACTACTTTTTGTTGAAGGACGTGCCGCATGTCTATCTTTTCAAGGACGGGGATGATGTTTCTATTCGCTGTTTGTTCTTGTACACAACTTATTTTTTTTTATTAATCTTTTTATTCATTATCTTTCGGGTGGGTGGTCTTAAACTTTTGTTCTTTTCTATAGTTGCTAAAATCGCCTGTCATATGACGTATGGCGACATGATGGATTTCCTTTTCTGAACATCTTTTGCACCACCTCTCGTCTGCCGCCGCTTCCTTCTGAGCTGCTTTGCCAACAGGGAGGTCTTGATCATCTGTCTCTTCTAGCAGCTTCCACTGCTGAGGCATCACGGTGGCAGTGAGGTTGTCATCGGACGAATCGAGGTTGTCAGAAGCTGATTCCATTGCCTCGAATGTTGGTGGCGGTCACTGCCTTTGGTGAAGTCATGGATAAGGTATGAGAATGTAATCAACCTCGTTTTTTCGTGGTTCTGTTGTGAGATCTTCCCTGCACATGATCTTATCGTCCCAAGTAATGCGTGCAATACCTGCGCTGGAGGGACAGCTGCCGATGGCCCTGAATGTATCTTCATCGGCGTGGCTGGCAGCTGATTAGTAAGTCTGAATGTTGATGAGCTGGCAGTCGATATTTACCTCGGTAGCAAGCTGTGAGCCACCCTGTCGGATTTGCTAGTGACGTTGCCAGCAATGCCCTTGTATAAAAAAAAAAAAGAAAAAAAGAAAAAAAAAAAAAGTCTGGCAGGTGGCAGCGCCCTTGCAGAACAAGTGTCCATTTTATAGTACATTGGATTGCTTTGTTTTTATCCTCACCTTCGCCTGCCGGAGGTGGAGGCAAATTTAAAAAAAAGGAAAAAATAGACAAAAAATATATAAAACACAGAACAATAATGAAAACTA
>NW_028234410.1:24004468-24006968 GCF_977035675.1 Penaeus japonicus
TTTGCTTGCGTGGCTTGTGTCTCTCCATCACTTCTGCCAGTGGCATGTCTGGCATATTATTCTGAGGTTACTAGTGGCATCCATATCCACTGCGTTCAGTGTCTGCAGTTCAGCTCAGTAAAAGCAGCGAGGGCATGCATAGAGGGACGTAAAAATAGCGGCAAAAGATGAGCACTGCTATGGGCTACCGGAGAGGCACACACACGGATGTATAGACAGATAGATTGACAGATTAATAGACAGATAGAGGATCATAGATAGATGGATAAATAGCCACATAGATAGTTGTCTATCCTATATTTCCCACACTTGAAAATAAGCATTAAGATTCGGCCTTCTTCGTTCCATTGCCCTTCTGTATTCAGAAAATAACATCAAAAAAAGAAAAACGATTAAGCCAGTGCAAAAAAAGGCTGTTGCTTACCACTAAGCAAACTAAGCCCTAAAGTCCGGAGGTGCCAAGTGCATTCTAAGCAATTTAGACAAATATATTGTCCTCGATCAGCATACTTGAATGGTCAAAGAAGCATATAAAAGGAGTTGCCTATTTTGTAGCGATTGGCATACTGTAGTCGCCTGATCGACTGTGTGATAACGCGTTATGAATGTTCATCAGATATTTGATATTGTGACAGCAACTAACACCCCTACCATTAATAACACTAATGACAATGTATCTAACTAATTGTGGCTGATGTATGTACGAATTCCTTCTATAGATTTTCGGCGATGAGTTTAATGAATTGTTTGAAGAATATATATATATTTTTTAGAAAAATCGACATGACGTGTTTTGAGACCATAATTATACTAAAAATTCACGGCTTACATAAAATAAGATGCAATGAGAAGATGTAATATTTACAAATATCTTAGATGATTGAGAAAAAGGTGCAATGTAGGTCAGCAACTGTCAGCACAACCTGAGTCGGCATGACGTGGCACTTTATTGAGAAATATGGCGGATGCAATGCTTGATAAAAGAGGGAATACTGCGAAGTTATGATAATTATCGACAATGTTTATAGTAACCACAGGGATAATAAAAGTTGTTGATATTGACATGACGTAATAAAGATGATGACGATGATAGTGATGTTCCTCATGAGGAGAAAATGGATAGGACGAGAAGGACAGTAACGATTTCATCTATTATGAGACGGGGTGGGATTAATAGTTCAAGAATTTGTCTATAGTGACAGCACACACACACACACACACACGTGTGTGTGTGTGCAGAAGATGAAACCAAATATGTGTTTTGTGAAGGTCAATAGGACCTTTTTCATTGTAATCATAGATTTACGACGAGAGAGTGTTATCTCAGTGCTTGGCGGGTTATTTTCTCATGAAATATATTTAGTTTATAGTTATTATTATCACACGATGCTGACCATTATCTGAACTGATGGAAATATTAGCTGATACCGATCATATAGTATCTAAAAATTATGAATATACTTCACTATCAGCGACAGCTAGTTTTGATCTAAATGTTTGTTAGACCTCGTTTAACAATCAGCTATGATTCAGATCAACATACTTCTGCAAATTACCATTAACCGGTCATAAATGTGTTCTTCACTTCCGGGTTAAATGATCAAATGCTTATTACTGTTGCTTCATTCTGGTTATCACCTATGATATCATTATGAGTTTGACTTGTTTAATTTTCGTCCCTATATATTCATTTGCTTTTGTTCTCAGATATAGAAAAAAGCAACCTACTCTACATTTTTTTTATTTTTTTTTTATTTTAGATATGTTAAAAGGCTCTTCTAATTATATGATCCATAACTTTACCTATGCGTAAGACAACGAAACTACAAGTCTCTTCATTGGCAAGTGGTCCGTTCAGCGTTTCTCTTGTGTGAACCGCCAGTTTCGGACCTTGTACTCGAAACATGTGCTAGTAGGAGCAGGGTGTATGTGTTTCGAATACATCATTGTGTGGTCTGGTTTTCAATTATTCTGAAGATGTAACGTTCTTTCTATGCTATTTTTTGTAAAATCCACTAAGTGGACAGAAGACATCCTACCGGTTTTGAATATTGTCGTTTTTATCATCGGTTGATTTGGTAGCAAAAGCGTAGGGTTAAGGATGGTGTTATAAATATGATATAAATAAGAAAATGATACATGGATATTATAAGATATACAAATATGATAAGTAACTTATGGTAAAATGTGTAGATTTCCTTTGTTTGAAAAATGTCGGATAAAAGACATCTTACTTCTTGAGGTTTTCCGGTCTTTGAAGTTCCTGCATATTAAATCGCGATTGTATTTTAATCTTTCTTTTTTATTAGAGTCGTTTTAGGACGTGTATTATGTAATCTGCAGCTGTGAGAGTTATTGGAGCGTATTTCATTATCATATTGGCATTATTGTTATTTTATTTTATTTATTCGTTGTCATCGTTTTGTTGTTTTGTTGCTGATGTTATTCTATTATTATCATTTGTATCATTATCATCATCATCAACATTATTAATATTATC
>NW_028234410.1:24024468-24029468 GCF_977035675.1 Penaeus japonicus
TTACGTTAGTACAAGTTTAAGCTCCTTTTGAATTCTGTACACGTAATAGCAGCCTAGCTGACAGTCATTTTTTTTTTCTTTTTTTCTTTTTTTTCCGTACACGTGATAGTAGCGTAACAAAAGATTGGTAGATAATAAAATTCATTTAGTACACACACACAGACACACGTACACATGTATGTATATATATATATATATATATATATATATATATATATAGTATCATCAAGTATCATCATCAAAACTGTTTTTGCTCGATAACTATAGTAACAACCACATTGGCAACAGAATCTTTTACAGAATAAGTAAAAAAAAAAAAAAAAAAAAAAAAAAGAATCGGTAAATACTGACAAAAAGCGGAATAATGAATAAGGTGAAAGACTTTCACCCCCCCCCCCTCCTTTTAACCTCAAAGGCTCCTCCATGTGGGCCCCGGTGAAGGGGTTGGTAATTCAGATGAATTTTGTTTGCCTTTTTATGGGTGGAGGGAAATAAAATGCAAACCACAGAATATCTAAAGGATTCTTTAAAGGTTAAAGAGATATTGAGATTAGTGATGGGATGCACATTTTTTTACATATGAGGTATTTGTGGCTATTGCCATTATTACCATCAATGTTATTATTATTGCCATTATTATCACCGTTTTCGTGTCACCAATATGGATTATTATCACCGTTTTCGTGTCACCTATATGGTTTTCATCCTTATCACTATAATTGTTTAAGAAACTGTTACTACAACTACTGTTGCAATTATAATCAACACCTCTATACCCCAATTACTACAATTATTCTGTCTGATTATCCTCATAAACATTATCAAACCATGGACAAAAGCACCAGCGCTGATGGGAATACCACAACCGAGAACAAAGACAATGCCTGCTAATTGTAATTAGCTGATATTATTTTATTACGTGTTGTAAAACGGCTCCGGGTTGGTAGTAGCCAACAGGACCCCGAAAACTGGCAACAGGGCGAGGAGAGAGCAGACAGATCAAGACCGAAGAAGACTCAGTCTCAACTGTTATTGTCTTCTGGTAGTAAAAAAAAAGAATCCATGATGTTTTATCAACTGGGGCTTATCATTAGCAGAGTCCATAAATGGTACTGTAGTGTATGGAAATAATCATTATGAATGTATCAAGGACTCATAGATTTTTTTTTTCTCAATTAAAACAATTTACAATAACATTAATAATAGTTACCGCAAACGAATTTGTTTAAAGTATGAAATATAGTTAAGGTATACTTATTTTTTGTGATATAATATTGACCCAACTTACTTGGTATTGAGTATAAGCATCGTTATTACTACTACGCTCCGGTTCCTTTCCCTCTCTTTAACGTGATCGTCATAGGAGTCCTGTGCGGAGAGCTAGAGGAACAGGATTCTAATTTGCAAATCTGGAATGTTGGTCTGAACAAATTTCACAACATTTTCCTTCAGGCTTGTAGCTAGACCAAGATGGTCTCTCTCTCTCCACTGTTATCTCCACCATCTTACGGCAAGCTGTTCACAAATCCCCTTTCTCTTAAAATGCAATATCAAAGTGAAGGAATAACATACTTTTTCATCAATCATTAAACCAAAGACATGTTTTTATTTATTTTATTTTTTTTATTTATTTTTTTTTTTTGACGATCTCGCTAATGCAGGCGGTCTCGTCTTTGGAGAGTCGTGGCTTCTGTGGACGTCAAGTTTTAATTAGGTTAGGATTACTTGGGTATCCACTCGGTTTCGGCCTCGTGTCCAGTGGCATATAAATCAGATTCATCGGGTGATATGTGTCTAATGGGTGTCAGAAAATGTGATAAAAAAGATATGAATCCATCTATTTTTTTTTTTTTTAGTAAATAGAATATTTGCGTAGAAAGAAATGCATTGTGAAACTATCATTAACGGACTGCAAATTAGAAGAACTGATCTGGCATTTAGACCTAAATATAGAGGGTGGTTCGTCCCTGCGCCCGCGCCCTATATGGCAAGGTGGAACAAGATGGCAGAACAAGATCGTCCGCTATACATGTGGTTGAGGGTCCTGGCACTTAATGAGGTTCCTTTTGGGAGTAATAGGGTGACTTTTGTATCACGAACTTAGTTTTCATTACTGTATGTGTGTGTGTGTGTCTGTGTGTGTCTGTGTGTGTGTTGGTGTGTGTATGTGTGTGAATATATATATATATATATATATATATATATATATATATATATATATATATATATATATGTACACACACACACACACACACACACACACACACCCACAATTATATATATATATATATATATATATATATATATATATATATATTTATATACATACATTATATATATATATACATATATTATATATATATATATGTATGTATATTACATATATATATATATTATATATATATATATATATATATATATATATATATATATATATATATATATATATATATATATATGTTGTATGTGTGTGTGTATGTGTGTGTGTTTGTGTGTGTGTCATATATATATATATATATATATATATATATATATATATATATATATATATATGCTGTATATATGTATATATATATATATATATATATATATATATATATATATATATATATATATATATTCACACATATGTGTGTGTGCGTATGTGTCGGCAGACAGGACGTCAATCACAGCAAGATCACTGATAAAGCTGAAGTGAGGTTACTGACTGCTGAGTGGAGATTCGCTACAGGCGTCGGCATCAACGGAAGGAGAGGCACAAAGGGCGGCTATCTAGGTCGTCTGATGGCAGGGGGCGCATCCTAGGCTACGGTGCATTAAGGACACGGTGAAAATAACCCAGCTTTGCACTTTGTGTCAAGTGTTGATGGTTGCAGATCTACAAAATGGCGAACTTATGGTGTAAAGAACATTCCTGAAACGTTTTGTTTCTTTTGTTAACAAAGAAGTGATAAAGTTTGGATTATCAATTCAGGATGATTTCGTGTTCAAACCGTTAACTTAGTGAGATACTAAGGTCTATTTTTTGAATTCCGACAGGATTTTTTTTTAGGAATTGGGAATAAAATGATCCAACATGAGGAGATAGAATTAAAAAAAAAAAATGATGAATAAGAAAAGCCGGATTAGCAACAACTTGCTTCTTTGCTTGTTAGATGCTATAGACAAGTGCTAGAAAGAAAATAAGAAGGGATTTCCAAGAAAAGGGTAGAAAAGGAAAAGATCTGAAAAAAAAAAAACATATTGTAAATAGGATATTGAAAGTTAATGAGTAGAGTGGAGAAGGGGGTGCTAAGGGCTGGTCCTGGAGTGACATTGTTATTTTATTTATCTATTTTCTAATATGTTATCATTTTGTTCAATGATACCTGGAGTCACTGACATTTAAATCTTATTGTTGTGGTCAGTTACCCTTGGCATCCCCTTTGTCAGTGATTCCCTTTTCCTTTTCCTTCCCGCCTTCGCCTTCGCCTCGCTTGGCTCCTGTGCTTTGCGTTTATCCTGCTGGGCGCGGAGGTCCTCTTCGGCGCTCGGGGTGACTTATTTGGCTCTCCTTTGGTCGTTGCTGAGAGTCTCTTTGCTTTATTCTTGTTGTTTCTCTTCTTCCTTCTTCTGCCCCCTCCTTATCCTCCTCCTCCTCCTCTTCCCTGCCCATCATATCCAACTTCCTCCTCTTCCCTACTCATTATTCTCACCCTCCTCTTCCTCCTTCTCATCTTTCCTGTCCATCATTCCTATTTTTTTATTTTCTAACATTAATTTTTTGTTACGCCAATGATTCGAAAATTGCTTTTATTGAAATGAAAGTCTTAATAAGGTACCGATACAGTGCGTTACAACCAATATATCCTAGCTGTCTTTACTTTGACTTTCATAGAGGAGTTAGCATTTAAAAGGGCTTTTTTGATTGACAAATCGCAAAATAATGATTATTTTAGTTAGATCATGTTCAGTTAAGTAAGATAGCTACTTAAGCATATGCCTTATAAAACTAGATGTGATTTGTTCTTCATTTGATACACGCGGCATAGATACCAATGAAGAACAATGCATTAGTATCAGTACTTTCTCGAAATTCGTTTCTGAAAGAATAGGACCTCAAAAGGCTTTAGTATTGAACTGGTATGATTCGTGGGTTACTTTCTTTCTTCCAAACCTCTGACATGAATTTTGATTCATTCTTCATAATCGTATGCCAGTATAAAATAATTTATCTGATCCAATTTTTTGAGAGTTTGTGCACCACTTAGGATACATATTTTTTTTACTTGGGTACCTCACTAACTAATAGATTAACTATGTTAGCATACTGTGACAGGAAGGGAGGAATGAACAAGCAGAGCCGCGAACATTTATACATGTGAATGTGTGTGACAAATAGAGATAAGGTAATGAAATTCACGAAAATTATTGCACTGTATAGAATAAAAGAATGAATATATAGAAAACCTAGGTACAGATATTACGATGATATTCAGTGGGTGTGACAACAATATGAGAGAGAGAGAGAGAGAGAGAGAGAGAGAGAGAGAGAGAGAGAGAGAGAGAGAGAGAGAGAGAGAGAGAGAGAGAGAGAGAGAGAGAGAGGAAGAGAGAGAGAGAGAGAGAGAGAGAGAGAGAGAGAGAGAGAGAGGGAGAGAGAGAGAGAGAGAGAGAGAGAGAGAGAGAGAGAGAGAGAGAGAGAGAGAGAGAGAGAGAGAGAGAGAGAGAGAGAGAGAGAGAGAGAGGTTGATTGAGAAGAAGAAGATAGATAGAGAGAAGAAGAGAAGAGATGAGAGAGAAGAGAGAGAGAGAGAAAGAGAGAAAGAGAGAGAGAGAGATTGAGTGAGAAAGAGAAAGAGAGAGAGAGAGAGAGAAAGAGAAAGGAGTAATTGAGTGTGTGTACTTGTGTATGTGTGTGTGTGTGAGACAAAAAAAAGAGAGAAAAATATTATTATCACTAATATCATAACTACTGCCATTATTACAATCATTATCCTCATTATCATTATTATTATCAT